>NC_133649.1:237251016-237548221 GCF_009905375.1 Apium graveolens | reverse complement strand
GTTGAAGGTTTGCATGTCATTTGATTAGGTGCACAAGTAGAATCACAAAATCTGTCCAGCAGGGGACAGTTTTGTTGCAACTTAGAAATAGGGCGATTTGACCATGTCATGGGTACCCTCATTAGGCCCAATTGGGCCTTAGTTAGAGGGTATGTCAGAGAAGTTTTTCCAACCATAGTTTATAGGATATGAGCTAGAACCATGTGTCACAAGTTAATTCAAGTCAGGGCATTTTCTGCCCAGAAAAACAGGGGAACCTTGGACTTTTATCTTAGGCCCAAGAAGGCCCAAGCCAGGCCCTTGAGCCACATCAAGTTTGTGAGATGCCCTTAGGTCAGGAGAGTCTTGTGTAAAAGATTTGAAGGAAAAATTGAAGTTTAATAGTGTCTAATGTACTCAAGAAACCATAGTTGTCATTCTGAAATTTGCACCAGTGAGCACTATTAATTATCACATAGTTTTAGAACACTTAGAAGTGAGTATTAGGTCGACCACCATAGTTGTAAGATAGTATAAGGTCAGTAGAGAAAAAGGCACAAGTGAGGGTCAATAGGTTTTTGATAATTTAGGAAAGGCACATCGAGTTAGGATGCTGAAATTTGAAGACCTTGTCTAGTTTAGCGACCAAGTGACTTAAGTTGTGAGTCGAGATCATCCAAGCCTAGTGTTGCATTATGGTATATATGGTGTTATTTGGTGTTAATATATGATATGTGAATATGTGGCTATGTGTGTGCAATTATAATTTAAAGGTGAATATAAATTAAGTGCATATAGGCCTAAGTGTCATCCGTGTTTAATTTCGAGTTGTAAATAGGTTAAGTTGGTGAGAATATATTATAATGAGGATTATTATTATTTATGTAGGATCTCGAGACGAGGGAAAACTTGCCATAAAAGTCGAGTGAAGCTCCAGTTGCTCCTACCAGTCAGACCAGACCAGCCTATCTCAAGGCAAGTGATTCAACTTGACCTTCGTATTTACTACAAATAGTTCTTATATATTGGTGTAACTATCCTGAGTTATTTTGATATGTTTAAATCAAGCGTATCTTTCGTTTATCTTTGAATTATATAGAAATGCCATGAACCCTCGAGTATGTAATGCAAGTAGTTCAAAAGTCTTTTCATGATAGTTAAATGCCATGATAAAATGAAGAGTTGTTATATTACTTGATTGATCCTCTTGATTAACATGCTGATGATTCCTAAGTATTTATATCTCATCCTGATACTTGAACCCCTATAGAACCTTACCTTGAACTCTGATAGTCAGAAACTTACCCACATGATTCCTCATTGATTGATACCCTATTTCCTATCCTAAAGCTTGACTATTCTGATATATATATACATCCTGAGCTAGAGATCATTACCTTAACACCCATAGTATTCGTGAAGCTTATCTTCTTAATGATCCAACACCTGTACCTTGACGAGAAACCATTGATTTAAGCCCAGTTTGGCATTACCCCTTCATATTATCCATAAGACTCACCATATTTTCCTGTCCAAGTTCTGACATATGAAAACCTTTTGGTTACCCTAATAGAGTAAAGTTTTGTGAATCATGGCCCTGAGATTTAGTACCATATTTCCCATGTTTCGAGTTGATCTATAATCCTTTGATAAAAAAATGTTTACTGCAAAAAGAGATTTTGTCATAATTCGGCATCAGTTTTTGAAATAAATAAAATGAGGGTTTTTCAGTCCCAAAGGGGGATAAATGTTTTCTTTGATGGTGGATCTGGACTGAGACGCGAGTCCTTTCCACACTTATATTAGGCTTAAAAGTTGCCTAGGGATTCCCATTAATGTTTTAGAACCCAGCGAGGTTCGGGATTACTTCGCGGCTGATCACCGGCTGTAATCCGTAGCGTCATAAAATGATTTTGATTAAGACAAGATTTTAAAATTGTTTTGATGCAAGTAAAATGATGCCATCTCACATAGTTTTTTATCTCTCGTTACCTTTGGTTATGTCTTTCCATTGTCATTCTTAAAAGTATATCTCAATTTATGTTTTGTGTCGTACTGTTAGCACTTGTTGAGCATTTGGCTCACTTCTTGCTTTACCCTGATATTACAGCTAGCAGCTATGGTTAGATTCAAGCAGACTGCCCGTAAGACCTGTGATGCTGATGCTTATATTCGAGCTCAGGTAGAATAAGTAATAATAGTTGTGTGAGGACTCGGTATTTTAAATCAGATGTAATAGTTGGTAGTGTTGGGCTGTTCCAAACCCTAAACTGTAAGATCTTGGATTTTGGTTGTGTATTCTTCATTAAAATGATGTAATAGCTATATTTATTTTGCTGTTTAAGTTGGGGGTGTGACAGTCATCCTCACCTTTCATATGGAATATTCAGATGGTTTTAGTATGGGAACTCTAATAGCCTCATATCAACTATGGATTTGAGTCTTTGGGGGTTCTTCAGTTTTGGTGGGCTTGGTAGGAGTTTCTGCTTCAGACATGATTGTTTTTGGATCTTAAGCTGTTTATGTGTTAACAGATAGGCTCTGATACCACTTGTTTCGTCTCACACACTGTAGAAGGGGTAGAATACAGTGTTTATCACAATCAAATTGAATTAAAGAACTCAAGTAACAGAAAACAGACTTTATTCAATATAATAAACTCTGTTACAATATGGAACTGTCCTCTCTCAGTGATGGACAAATATCATGAGAGCTGCTAGGGTTACAATGAATAATATTCTCGATAATGATAACACATATAGTTAAACCCTATGTCTGTGTTTATATATCACACAGTTATAAGATAATCGCTAATTGATATGGAATATAATTCTGCTTCCTAAAATATATCAATCAATTATCTTTTCTTCCAAGTATTCCATTCTTCACAGAATTCCTTCTTCATGCATATCTCTTCTTACGTTTGTCTTGATCTTCTTTCCTTTTAATCAGCCGCCTTCCTTATCTGAAAGTTTCCTTTAATTCCTGATATTATCTCCTGATAAATATCTCCAGAATCTTAAGTACTGATAACTTAAGTTCTGACTTCAGTATAAGTGCCGATTTCAGTTAAATACTGATTTGTCCTGTTTAAGTAAGATCTGAAAACTAAACATAAATCATATTAGACATGACATTATCAATTATATCTAACATCAAATCCAAAACTTTTCTCAAAATTATACTCACCAAAATTGAATTAATATAAATAATAATAATATCTAAATTCTACTCATAAAAATTGAATTAATATAAATAATAATAATATCTACAATTTTCTTCATTTATGCAAATCCGACATCTCAATATATTACAAACCCTGATACAAACCTCAACCAATATTGCTATATCAACTCTACATCATTCAACATATTTTCACCCAAGATACTTATTCCCGAGTTCATCATATTCTAGAAATATCGTTTAAGATTTAGTGATGTAACGTCTGAGAAATATTATGTAATTATTTTTTTATCCATAAATAATTATTATGTGATTATTATGTGAATTTTGGTGAATTATTTGATGATTGATATTAATATTTGGGTGTTGATATTTGATAAAATTAGGATATTTTAATTTCTAATTATCCAGAATTAAATATAGACAATTTTGGTATTTTATGGTAATTTTTGGATTATTATATAATTTTATAAGGATTTATCGAATTAATAATGATTATTTTTACGTAATTATAAAATTACTTTTTAGAATCAGAAATCGTCTCACTTCAACTACAACCTAATCTGATAATTCTGAACACTTTTCTTTTTTTGACTTTTTCGATCCGGGGTACGGTTTGACCCGTACGAGTCCCGGCGTGAAATTTTCGTTACCCTAATCATTTTATAAATCGATAAAAATCCGTATTCTCAAAAAGAGAGATATTATTACCTTATTTCCCTATAAAGTGTTTTATAGGAAGCTCTGTTTTGATAATTATCCAGATCTGGTATTAAAATTGTATCGTCATATAGTTACTTAGCGGCTAAATAACCTATTTTCGGATCCGATATGTAAATGTAATTATCAAATTATTAAATAAATAAAATATGTGATGAGTCTGTTAGATGCGTGTAATCTTATTGTTAATTTTGGGTAATTGTTAAATACGAACCTTATTTATGTAATTAATTATTAAACTGTATAGCATTATTTTGTTTTTAAAGTGATTTTTATTGAATATTTATTCTTATAAATGCTAAAATTGTTTCTAAATTTATTTTTGTTGCTTCATAATTTTATTTATTATTTTTAAGGAGTTTATAAAATTTTGAAATCAATATTTTATTGATTATTTATCTTTAAATGATTTTCTGATTTCATTTAATTGTAAAATCAATATTTAATTCCAAATTGCTTCAAAAATCATGAAAACTTTATTTTAGTCATTTTGGAATATTTCAAGAATTTTAAATTATTTCGAAAATTTTCTGACTTCTATTTAACCGCACGTTGGTTCGTTAAAATTGTAAAATACGGGTTTAAATGCGCATTCCAAAAATGATTTTAAAATTATTAAATATTTATAAAAATTAGTTTTAATTATCTCGAGAATTTTAAATAAGTTATGATAAACTTCTGGACGAATGTTACCGTAAACTATTTATTAAAGACGTTAGTTGCAGTAGGAAACAGGAAATATTGGGGATAAAATGAAATAAAGAAAACGAAGAAATTTTTATTATTATTAACAAACCCCCACTCCCCCCCCCCCGTTGTCACGGCCGCCTCTTTCACCCCTGTTAATCTCTTTCTCCCTCAATCTCTCTCTACAGTCTCTCTTCTTCTCATCTTCGATTCTCTCTCTATTTCTTCCTTCCCTCTTTCTCCTCGAATTTCCTCCCTGTTTTGGGTCCTAGACAGAAAACCCGAGTATCGACATCGGACTAGGAATGATCTAGTGATTAGATGTCGAGATCAACGAAGTTCCAATCGAAGGGCCTGGGTGTGGGATCATATCCAAGATAGGGTAGTGGTTGGACGATAAAGCCGAACATTCAAGGCAATCCAAAAGTCAACCGATAATAGTAGTTAAAGCTTTTCAAGGCAAGTATTCCTGAACTTTATTTTAAAATACGGCAATTATTTCTTCGTTCATATTCTAAGTTCAGAATAGTTAAATGTTTTATATTTCGCTGCAATTACTCTTGTTATGCATGTTCCATTCATTATTGTTCCTATGTTATCGATTGCTCTCTCGAGCAAATACCCATTCTTTCGGGTTATTTGCAAACCCTGAATTAGGATGTTTTGAAATCAAAATGATTTGACATCAAAATACTCCATGGGCTGGATAGTGATGTGTGGGATTAAGTGTTTTTAATCTTAAGGACCGGGATATAACCGGATCCTTGAGATGGGCCATAGAGCTTGGGTACCCGAATGGATCTATATAGGGAGATATAGATCTACACTATATCCTGACTGATCATCAGGGTATGAGTGTGAACTAGTGTCTAGTCTAATTTGTTGTTGATCACCATTAACGTCATTCTCTCTCGAAAGTTTTATGATTCCAAAAACCGGACAAAACCCTGATTTAGGAGATGAATCTGGTAATCGCTTGTCACTTTTGGATTTACAATTAAAGGCTGGTAACAGCCAATGTTTATTCGCTCAACTCCTTCAAATAAATAGAATTTTTTTAAAAAATTATTTAAAGATTTTGTCCGGAAATTTTCCTTTGATATTAATGCTTGAAACTCGAATTATATACTTGTAGGGCATTTTTGGCTCACTCTTGCTTTGTAAATTCTTATTTCTTCCAGTAACATATAAGGATAAAAGTAAATAGCTTTGATAGACAGCAAAAGTTAGAGAAATCTCCACTGCGTGAGGTCGAAGATGTTAGAACAATATGACAAGAGCATTAGTACCGAGGTATTTAAACTTGTATTCTAGTTGTTGTGAGTTGTAGAAGATTAGATTCTTGTTTCATACCATAACATGTAAACGATCCGGATTCAAAGGGGTTAATGTAATATTATTTTATTTTATGTAGAGATTGTTCAGTGACACCAAATCTTGACCTCGGATTTAGGTTGTTACATGTTGGCATCAAAGCTACAGGTTATTGGTCACTGAAATAAGAATAGGTGAGGGTAAGATATGAGTGGTAGGCTGTACAAGATAGGAAAGACCCTAGGTATACTTATGTTAAGTTGAGTTGAGTGTGAATTAGGGTTAGCAGATCCGATATGGAATTGGTAAGATAGGATTGTTGAGAAAGTGTAAGGCGAATATCACAACGCTATAGGTATATTGAGTTCTCAGATCTTACAGTAATGAGGAATCGACAGATCGACGGAGACTGGGTATGTTACCCTACTTTTCATGTGGTTTTGAAGATAATGCGATTGATTCTTGTGAGAACTTGTGTAAGGGAAGCTAGGTGAGTATTAGTACGATTTAACTTAGAATTAGGTATTAGGACGAGCTTCATGCTGGAGGCAACGAGTTGATGGAAGCTGATGAAGGACCAAAGTTGCAAGCTGCAAAGGCACCACCGTTGCGTGAAGATTTTTATCACTTATCGGGAGTTGCGTGAGGAATGATATTTATCTTATTAGATATAGGTAAGATTAGTAAGAAGATGCGACCTTCGTTACAAGCAGAACGTCGAATTACATGTGTGGTTGTAAGTATAACATCCAGGACAACGACGAGAATATCAAAGACAGTACCAGATGTCAGCATTGTGGTAGAATGGCGAATAAAATGATATACAACGGTACCTCAAAGTTTCGTCGACTAATAAATATGAACAGAATTCAAGGATAAATAGAGGATATTCCAAAGTGGAGAGACCCGTACATGGGCATTCCTTTAATTAGATATCTCATTAGTGAATCATAAAAATAGCAAGTAACTTATATAGTAATGACGACCAAATATTTGATTTCCAAAACTTTAAAATGAGAATTCGAAAAAGATTTCCTTAATCAACTTCTAGAAGATTTTTGCATAAAATGAGTTTCACAATTTGGTTGTCGAATTACTACTTAAGTTCTTGTTATTATAAACAGAAAGTGATCTAAAACGAGGAATGGATTTGGACTCAGTATTGCTAATTTGGAGGACTAAGTAGAACCACTAGTAAGAAGAAAGTTTAAAGTTTTCCGTGAAAGACGAACATAAATTTTGTTTAAGCATATCAATAATTGAATCAACATGTTAAAATATTGTTTACCCAATTTATAAAATTATTAAAATTTAACAAGATTCATGATTTGAACGGGCAGAGGATGATTGAAGGAAATGAAAGGATCTTCCAGATGATTGGAGAAGAATCGTCTTCCTATCGATAAAGTTGAGGCGTTGCGTGATCAATAATTATTCTACGTGGCATAGATGAAATTGGAAGCAGTTGTTATAAATTTCGCAAGGACGCAATTATGATCAAATCATTAAAGCATTTAATGTGGAGGCATTTCCAGACGACATTCTGAAGTTATAATGTGACCTAAATTGTGAATCTTTCATTTGAATAATTCTGGAAGGCATACGTAGGTGAAGCGTGGAAGGTGATCAACACTGACATTCTTTCCTCTAATATGATGATATATGTTCTTCTTGATTCTTGAATACGTATGAGCTTCTTCTGTTGATAAATCATATGAGGCGAAAATGAATTTTTTTTATTATATTCCTTCTGAATTGTTTCTCTTCTCAAATTATTGATTCCTGATTGAGACAAACAGTGTTGTGGTATGACGCTTTGTCGAAATGATGAAGAGTCGAGTGGGACGCCACCTAATCATGTGTTGTATGCCATATAGTATGAAAGACTGGCCATCTTAAGTACGAATATGGTTGTCTCATTCACATATAAATCTTCACTCATTCTTCTTCCTTCAATTTACTGATTTATAGATTCTCCCAATCATTTTTTACATTGTTATTCCTTATTCAAGTTTTCAATCAAATTCATATTCACAAACTCTCCTCTTACATAGAGTCTGTTCTTTGATGATTACAAAAGAAATGGAATAGTCCCGTGTGACAGATAGAATTACGTGTCGAAGGTGGATATAATTTTAAGGCGATAAATGATGGACATTTACAAGAAAGGAAGAATGGATACACCGACAACGCGGTTATGGCAAAGACATCAAATCAGACAGTTGTTCGTGTTACGAGGATCTCATCAGTATGGTAGATTATGTTAACGAGCACTTCAAATCAGAGGATTTTGATGTGAAATGAATGTTTAGCGAACCGTAACAAATAAATTAGTTATAAAATAAGGAAGTAAAAATGTGTGCGTCAGACAAAGCGAACGAGTGTTGGGACGAAAATTGAAGATCAAAGGAATTCTGAACAATGACTCAGATAGGCAATTAATTCATGAAGCATCCCTTCGTCGCAGGAAGATATTTGTCGTGAAGATTCGAGATAGAAGAAATCTTAATTGCAACCAAATTTCGAAAGTGTTCTTGAAGAAATTGTAAGGTTCTCTAACTTGCGTATATAAGTAATGGTGATTCGAATGCGAGACCTTTTAAGAAAATAACGAACTAATGATGGAGATTTCACCCGATTGTGATGATGATAATTAAGACCATGCGTGGTTATTAAAAGATAAATAGGCTCACTAATGAAATTGAGTGTGTATCATCAAAGAAGGAGGATTGGTATGGTTCGTTGAAGGATGCGACATAATTTTTAAAAGTAACTACATACAACTAGTAATGGCAATAAATAAGTTAAAGAGAATCGCGAAATAAAGTCCTTGAAAAATGACAGGATACGGGAACATAAGTGGAGATGAAGCAATGGTGACTCGACTGTGAAACCTTTTAAGAAATAATGATATAATGATTGAGTTTCCACCAGATTGTGACGATAATAATAAAGACCATGCGCGGTTATTAAAAGAGAAACCGATTAATAATGGTCAGAAATAAATTAAAAGAATCGCGAAATCAAATTTTTGAGGAAACAACGAGATAAATTTTAAGTTCATTAATAACAATTTGTAATATTCTGAAAGAACTGAGAAAGGTATGGTTATATTAATCATTGTTGGTTTAAGACCCAATTCCAATTTAAAAGATATATGTTATGCCAGTCAGATGCTGATCAAAATGATATAATGTGAATCGTGGTGAATTGATGATTTTGGTTAATGAAAGTGGGTGCATATGATTGTGGATGCGTTGGTTAATTGATGGTGTCGGCTTGAGCCCGACTGGTAGTTGATGGTATAGGGGAAGTGCTGCCCAAATTTTCAGAAATTACCCTACTTTTAAGAATGAAGAGGTATACTTTCATATGTTATTCAGATTCTCGATGGTACTCCAAATGATTGCGATTTTGTTTTTTTTTAAAGGTTGTTATAACCAAACCGAATTTATGTAATTGGTCTTTGATTTCTTTTAGCTAGCCATCACTTGGTTTAATTGCTCAGTTAAAAGAGTTAATTGATTAACTTTACCAACTAATGGTTAGTTAAATGGAGATCGATTCCAATTAGGTTAAGTCAAATTCTGACATGATTTTCAGAACTGAAATCAAAGCAATTAGGAATGTAGAGGAAGTGATGGCATTAGCAGAAATCGAAAGTTTAGTAGAATTAGCGTGATATTACTGCAGACATGTGTGAGGTTTTATCTAGATAAATGGGCCTTTGCGATAAACAAGAAGAGTATTTTCAAGAACTGAAGAGGTAAGACAAAACAAGGAGATTTTCATCATCTGTAATAGTGTTCCAGGAAGGACTTAGATGTATACCCATATCGAATGACGATTTAATGGAAGCTACTATAAATTAGTGGAGAGGACGTTTGCAAGAACTGAAAATCCAAGATAGAGCAAAAAAATGTTACCATCTGTAATAATACTCCATGAAGGACGTGAATGTACATCCATATCGAATTACGATTTAAGGGAAGATGTTGTGAAATACTGGGAAACTCGCAAATCCAAGTATTCGATGTAAGATAGAGACTAATGAAGTCTGCATGTGAACTCAGGAAAAAGGAATGTTGATCAAATGGGGAAAAGCCAAATATGCGATCAGTGATGATTTAAGCCAAGCTAAGAAAAATAGATATCGATCAATTTTAATAAGTCTGTTAGTAAGAATTTAAATATTATAAATAAAATCCTTTATTCCAGTGTTAACTCCAGAACTACCCTATCTAATAATGAACAAATTAGTATTATCAAGAAAAAGAAATTCCTTATGTTTAAAAGAGATAATGAATAATGGAAATGGAGAAATAAATAAGAAAAGAAGTGGAATCAAAAGAATGATAAAGAAATTTATAAAATAATCCAGGATATATGCAAGTTGTGAACGTCAGTTGTGCTAGAACTGATAGGAGAATGAAGTGAAACACCGATAATGAGAGATAGGAATTTGTTCCAAGAATGCGTGTAAACAAGAAAGATTAAACAAAGGTATTAGTGGAGAACTACTAGAGAAGAACGTTGCAATGAATCTCATGTCGGAATTCTTTAAAATTAAAGTGAAGTCCCGGAGGTTCGAACGAATGATTTACCAAGGTTAGCTCAGGGAATGAGGTAAGAATTTCTCAACGGTTACTGCACAGAGTCGAGCTGGTGTCAAAAGCCCCATATCATATGACCCAGTAGGGATGAAATAATGAGTGAAGGAAACTTCAAGAGTGTGGAATGAAAGAATAATGAAATAAAGAGTGTTTCGCGCTTTGCACAAAAAAGGTAAAGGGGAAAAAGAGAATGGAGGTATGAAGTTATGCATCGATTAACAGAAGTTGTAAGTCTGAGGATTAAAAGAACATAATGTGTCAGGAGTATTTGGATAGTGTAATTGTATTTATTGATAAAATCCTCGCCCATTTATGGACTAAGGAAGGCCAAGCTGAACACCTGGAGATATTCCTGCAAAGGGTGAAAGGTAGCAACTGCGTTTTAAGCTTCGAAGAGATGAATTCTGGTTATAATTGATTATGAGCTACGGTTGTTTAGTTAACTACCAATCAGACCAGGTCCATTTAGGGACAGATATCTTAAATAAGAAGGAAAGAGTGAATACCATTAAGATTGTTGGGAAGTGGTTAAAGGAATTGGAAAAGTTAGAAACTGAAGATCAGGTTTTGACTCAGTTTCTGGTTTATACTTACTTTGTTGTTAGATATAAAAGGTGGTATTAATATGAATGATTGATGTTGACTTCAGTATGGAATGTTGTGAGCATCAAAGTTCATATTAATATCTAATTTGATATGACAACAAAATGAGTATTAGTACCAAGAGACCGGGTTTTGAATAAAGTTATGATTCATTCCGTTTCAAATTAATATATTTCCTTTCAGATAGTATGAAATTCTCGCTCGATGAATATACTTGATAGTGATTGAAAAGAAATTGGAGTATACTACAAAGTGGTGAGTTAAATGCAATTGCCGAGAGATTTTCGAAGCATCAGACGCCATGAGCTCAGTATATCGGATGCAGACAGATGGGAAGTACAAAAGATCGATTAAAGATTCTCGAATATGATTGAAAACGATCATAGGCCAGGCTAACCGAATATAAAAAGACATGGAAAGTAAAGTAGAACAACCATTTAAAATGGGAGGCATTCATGAGTACAAATTATTATAATTAGAGAGAAAAGCAGATTAGTATAAATTAAGTTAGTCCTTTGAGACAATAAGATAGATAGAACGATTGCGAATGAGTTGGCCTTGTTGTCAAAGGTATAAAATAGAGGTTTGAGTCAAGTTGCATGGACAACTGATAGAATTGAGATCGATAGGAAACTGTTGAGTAATGGTTAAACTAACGAGTTCTGAGAAATTTTTAAGTAAGATACTCGAGAAATAGCGTGGTCTGTTCCTTAGCATGATTCTGAGGACAGAATACTTTTAAGAGGGGAAGGATGTAACATCTGAGAAATATTATGTAATTATTTTTTTATCCATAAATAATTACTATGTGATTATTCTGTGAATTTTGGTGAATTATTTGATGATTGATATTAATATTTAGGTGTTGGTATTTGATAAAATTATGATATTTTAATTTCTAATTATCCAGAATTAAATAGAGACAATTTTGGTATTTTTCAGGTAATTTTTGGATTATTATATAATTTTATAAGGATTTATCGAATTAATAATGATTATTTTTACGTAATTATAAATTTACTTTTTAAATTCAGAAATCGTCCCACTTCAACCGTTTTTGCGTTTTTACAACCCGAAACTCTTCCGAAAACTCCTTATTAACCTAATCTGATAATTCTGAACATTTTTCATGTTTTGACTTTTTCAATCCGGTGTACGGTTTGACCTGTACGAGTCCCGGCATGAAATTTTCGATACGCTAATCATTTTATAGGTCGATAAAAATCCGTATTCTCAAAAAGCGAGATATTATTACCTTATTTTCGTGTAAAGTGTTTTATAGGAAGCTCTGTTTTGATAATTATCCAGATCTGGTATTAAAATTTTATCCTCATATAGTTACTTAGCGGCTAAGTAACCTATTTTCGGATCCGATATGTAAATGTAATTATCAAATTATTAAATAAATAATTTATGTGATGATTTTGTAAGATGTGTGTCATCTTATTGTTAATTTTGGGATATTGTTGAATACGAACCTTATTTATGTAATTAATTATTAAACTATATGGTATTATTTTGTTTTTAAAGTGATTTTATTGAATATTTATTCTTATAAATGCTATAATTGTTTCTAAAATTATTTTTGTTGCTTTATAATTGTATTTATTATTTTCAGGAGTTTATGAAATTTTGAAATCAATGTTTTATTGATTACTTACCTTTAAATGATTTTTTGATTTTATTTAATTGTAAAATCAGTATTTAATTCCAAAATTTTCAAAAATCATGAAAATTTTATTTTATTCAGTTTGGAATATTTCAAGAATTTTACATTATTTCGTAAATTTTCTGACTTTTATTTAACCGAACGTTGGTTCATTAAAATTGTAAAATACGGGTATGAATGCGCGCTCCAAAAATGATTTTAAAATTACCAATTTTTTATAAAAATTAGTTTTAATTATCTCGGGAATTTTAAATAAGTTCTGATAAATTTCTGGACGGGTGTTACCGTAAACTATTTATTAAAGACGTTAGTTGCGGTACGAAACATGAAATATCGGGGATAAAATGAAATAAAGAAAACGAAGAATTTTTTTTTATTATTAACAAACCCCCACCCCAACCCCAACCCCCGTTGTCAAGACCGCCTCTTTCACCCCTGTTAATCTCTTTCTCCCTCAATCTCTCTCTGCAGTCTCTCTTCCTCTCATCTTGGATCCTCTCTCTATTTCTTCCTTCCCTCTTCCTCCTCTAATTTCCTCCCCGTTTTGGGTCCTAGACGGAAAACCTGAGTATCGACATTGGACTAGGAATGATCTAGTGATTAGATGTCGAGATCAACGAACTTCCAATCGAAGGGCCTGAGTGTGGGATCGTATCCAAGATAGGGTAGTGGTTGGATGATAAAGCCGAACGTTCAAGGCAATCCAAAAGTCAACCGATAATAGTAGTTAAAGCTTATCAAGGCAAGTATTCCTGAACTTTCTTCTAAAAGACGACAATTATTTCTTCGTTCATATTCTAAGTTCAGAATAGTTAAATGTTTTATATTTCACTGCAATTACTCTTGTTATGCATGTTCCTTTCACTATTGTTCCTATGTTATCGATTGCTCTCTCGAGCAAATACCCATTCTTTCGGGTTATTTGTGAACCCTGAATTGGGATGTTTTGAAATCAAAATGATTTGACATCAAAATACTCCACGGGCTGGATAGTGATGTGTGGGATTAAGTGTTTTTAATCCTAAGGACCAGGATATAACTGGATCCTTGAGATGGGTCGTAGAGCCTGAGTACCTGAATGGATCTATATAGGGAGATATAGATCTACACTATATCCTGACTGATCAGCAGGGTATGAGTGTGAACTAGTGTTCAGTCTAATTTGTTGTTGATCGCCATTAACGGCATTCTCTCTCGAAAGTTTTATGATTCCAAAAACCGGACAAAACCCTAATTCAGGAGATAAATCTGTGAATCGCTTGTCACTTTTGGATTTACTATTAAAGGCTGGTAACAGCCAATGTTTATTCACTAAACTTCTTCAAATAAATAGAATTGTTTAAAAAATTTATTTAAAGATTTTGTCCAGAAATTTTCCTTTGATATTAATGCTTGAAACTCGAATTATATACTTGCTGGGCATTTTTGGCTCACTCTTGATTTGTAAATTCTTATTTCTTCTAGAAACAGATAAGGATAAAAGTGAATAGCTTTGATAGACAGCAAAAGTTAGAGAAATCTCCGCTGCGTGAGGTCGAAGGTGTTAGAAGAATATGACAAGAGCATTAGTACCGAGGTATTTAAACTTGTATTCTAGTTGCTGTGAGTTGTAGAAGATTAGATTCATCAAAATCATCAAGAATTCATCAAAATAGTTCTCACAAGATTGAAACGGAGTATTCAAGCACGATAGGTTCATCAATTCATCAAGTTCAGATCCCGGCCAGCTAAACAATTGGTTTAGCTTACTTCCGACAAGGAAGCGTCATCATCAGTTCATCAAGTATCAGTGTAAGAATACTTGTTTTTCATCAGTGAATCATCATTTAAATCAAATCAGTCATCATTTAAAGATCAAAACATCCACAATGAAATAGTACACTGATACTTACAAATACAGCCGACAACCAATTGTTATTACTCGCGTATCCTCCACGTTTACCACCTAAACAATTATGATACACACAAATATTTAACAGCGTCTCTTTGAATTAATTAACTTAACTCCATATTCTAATCAACAAAATTTTTGAGTTCTTAGGTCTATTTGAAACTAAACTCTCAACTATTTTAAAATCGTTTATCAAATTAAAAATGTCATTGCACACACTGCACTTATGCATTTTTAATGAATCATATATAATGTTCTTAACAAGATTTTCTCCAGATGTCATCCTCACTATCATTCAAATCACTCATAAAACTTTGATCACAGAATTAATCTTTTAACCTAGCAAATCAATTGCTCAAGTGTGCAACAGAACACAGAAAATTCTGCGATGCGCTGCCTTCACTAAAATATTTGTATTAAATCAAAAAATAATTATTTTAATACCAAATTTCTGTAACACCTTCCTGGATATAATATAAATATACCATAAAAATATTGAATCGGAACTAAGTTATTACATAACTAAATGATTCATTTTAATATGAACAGAACCCCTAAAATTTCTGTTCTGCACTCATCTATTAAAACAGCAATTACTCTCAACTCATATGTTCAAACAACATCATATTTTATATGAATATACTAGAGACCATATAGAACAACTTTAACCTATCATCAAAATCAGTAATTAAAGTCTTCGAATTACCTGTTCAAAAGCTGCGCAGAATCTTTGTGGTTGTTAAACTATGGCAAGAATTTCTTCTTTTATCTTTCTTCTTATTTTCTTTCTTCTTCTTGCCTTAATAGCTTAATGAGAGAGAGGAAGTGATGTGATAAGGTTGTTCTTGGCTAGCTTATTTGAGAAGCTTTGGGGGGGTTTTTCCTTCATATTTGTCTCCTCCCTTTTTTTTCTTTTTTTCTTTTCTTTCCTCATGATTATCCACTAATGAACGAAAGAAAGATCTAGAGATCCTTATAGATGATTCTAATGATTTCTATAAATTGGGCTTGATTATAAAGGCTTGAATTTGGGCTTTCTCAATTTGAAAATCAACCAAAAAGTTTCATAAATCTCATGGGCTTTCTTGATAGTACTTTTGGCCCACTACTCTATTTAAATTCTTAAATATATTTTACACCTTAAAACCCCAAAATTATATGATCAATTTTTTTTCTTCTAATGATTCACAATATATACACCAATTCAGAAATCTTTCACTCCGCTTGAAATGTTACGCTATTTACCCGATTTACGTGTCGCCTCTAAAATTCCCATAACTAATCTTATAAAATTTATTAAATCTTTATATCATCTCTAATCATCCAACAAATATTTTTACTCAAATATAAATTTTCTCTAAGGTCTCCAAGGCCTCTAAATGTTTTTCTTACATTTCCCAATCCATACATATAATCCTTCTCCTTAAAGTATATTAAGATTATATTAAAATAAGTTTTCCTCCAACACAATCCCATAGAGTATTAAATTAATAATTTTCCAGATAGTCTTTACTTGAAATAATATATTATATTTAAACATTATGTAAGTTGGGGTATTACGTTCCCCCTTTTGATCTTGGCTTGACTCCTACTCCCCAGCCTTGTACTGAGCAGCCTCCTACTAAGGAGCCTTCCACTAAGCCGCGTCTTACTTATTCAGCATTCCACTGAGCATCCTCCTCCTTTGCTTCTTCTCACCGGCCTATTGAGCGGCTAGTGTTGAGAATTGGCTAAGTCGAAAATCAGAATCTGTCTAACAAACAGGATATGATCAACTGTTGTGATATGATTATCTGTTGGAAGCTTCATTATCATCCGTTGACAATTTTTAGTCATCCGTTTATATATACAAATGATTATTCATTAAAACTACATCATATATCCGTTGATCAGGTTATCCGTTGATAATTACTTGGAGGATAAGTTAGGACTGTGAGATAAATCAGAAGGTGCTGATTTATTGGATCGTAGTTGATTTAGATATGTTTAGAAAGTGTTAGAATTATATTATAACATATCTTGTAATTGATAGAGGACTGATTGTAGCTGTGTAGTATATAAACACAGAATAGGTTATTAATTTGTAAGAGCTGAACTCGAGTATTCACATAACCTAGAACCTCTTAAGAATATTGTTCTTGGGAGAATTTTGTAACAATTTATTAAAAGATCAATATAAACTGTTATTTGATTCATCTGTTCTTACTGTACTTTTATAATACATCATTTTGTTTAGTAATTGTATGCAACCCCCCCTAAACAATTACTTTACTGGGAAACAAGTGGTATTAGAGCAGTCAAATTAACTATTAATTTATAAAGGTCAAGATGTCTGGAAGTATGTATGAAAATATGAAAATTCTTATCCTGAAGAAAGCGGATTACTCTACATGGAGAGTAAAGATGTTGATATTCCTTAAAGCTATTGATGATGCATATATTAATATCATCAAAACAGGACCTCCATACCCTATGAAAACTGTAGCTATGACTACAGATGCTTCTGAACACTATGTCAGGAAGGAAAGATCAAAGTGGTCAAATCCTAAAAAAGCTGTAATGCTTAAGGATGCTAAAGTCAGGAATATTATGCATAATAGTTTGGACAATGTGATGTCAAACAGAGTGAATTCCTGCAAGACTGCAAAGGATTCATAGGATGCCTTGGAGACATAGTGCCAAGGTATAATGGCAATAAAGAAGAACAGAAGAGTTGTTCTTGTGCAAGAATATGAGCAATTTGATGCCAAGGTTGATGAGTCAATTGCTGATATATATGATAAATTTCTGATAATGTTGAATGATCTATCATTGGTTGGAAAAGAATATGAAAGAGAAGACTCAAACATGAAATTTCTGAGAGCTCTTCCAGAAGATTGAGATAATCAGGCCTTAATAATCAGGCATCAAAATGATCTTGATTCTCTGAATCTAGATGAAGTGTTTAGGATGCTAAAAACTCATGACTTGGAGATCCGGCAAAAAAAATAGAAAAGGCCAGAGGATGAAAACTGTGGCTCTTAATGCTGAGACTAATAAGGGCAAGGAAATGATGAGTGAGAGGTCTAGGAGTAGGAACATTCTGAAAGAGTCAGATACTGATGATGTATCAGATCCTGACACAGATACTGACGAGGATTCTGAGATTGATCTGGATGATCCTCAAGTTGTTGAAATGGCTGCAATGCTTGTGAAAGGCTTTATAAGGATGAGGTTTGCAAAACCACAGAGAAAAGGTAATTTCAACAGAAGGTTCTATGGTGATGGTAAAGGCAGGTTCAGAAAGAGTGATGGTCAGTACACCAAGGGAAGGAAGTTTGACAAGACCAAGGTGACATGTTACAACTGTAATGAAAGGGGAAAATCTGGCTACTGAGTGCCCCAAGACAACTGGAAAGGATTTGGTCACAACAAACTCCAATATAGACAGGGTGAACTCATCAGGAACTCACAATGATGATGAATGCTATGCACTCATAGAAACTCATGGAGAGGATGCCTCAAGAACTGATAAGGTACCTTCAGTTATATTTCCTGTTGATACTGATAATTTATCTGAACTGAAAACTTTCTTATACTCTATGCATGTTTATCACGCCCCCAACTTAAACAGAAAATTAAATATAACTATTACATCATTTTAATGAAGAATACACAACCAAAATCCAAGATCTTACAGTTTAGGGTTTGGAACAGCCCAACACTACCAACTATTACATCTGATTTAAAATACCGAGTCCTCACAAAACTATTATTACTTATTCTACCTGAGCTCGAACATAAGCATCAGCATCACAGGTCTTACTGGCAGTCTGCTTGAATCTAACCATAGCTGCTAGCTGTAATATCAGGGTAAAGCAAGAAGTGAGCCAAATGCTCAACAAGTGCTAACAGTACGACATAAAATATAAATTGAGATATACTTTTAAGAATGACAATGGAAAGATATAAGCAAAGGTAACGAGAGATAAAAACTATGTGAGATGGCATCATTTTGCTTGCATCAAAACAATTTTAAAATCTTGTCTTAATCAAAATCATTTTATGACGCTACGGATTACAGCCGGTGATCAGCCGCGAAGTAATCCCGAACCTCGCTGGGTTCTAAAACATTAATGGGAATCCCTAGGCAACTTTTAAGCCTAATATAAGTGTGGAAAGGACTCGCGTCTCAGTCCAGATCCACCATTCAAAGAAAACATTTATCCCCCTTTGGGACTGAAAAACCCTCATTTTATTTATTTCAAAAACTGATGCCGAATTATGACAAAATCTCTTTTTGCAGTAAACATTTTTTTATCAAAGGATTATAGATCAACTCGAAACATGGGAAATATGGTACTAAATCTCAGGGCCATGATTCACAAAACTTTACTCTATTAGGGTAACCAAAAGGTTTTCATATGTCAGAACTTGGACAGGAAAATATGGCGAGTCTTATGGATAATATGAAGGGGTAATGCCAAACTGGGCTTAAAGCAATGGTTTCTCGTCAAGGTACAGGTGTTGGATCATTAAGAAGATAAGCTTAACGAATACTATGGGTGTTAAGGTAATGATCTCTAGCTCAGGATGTATATATATATCAGAATTGTCAAGCTTTAGGATAGGAAAGAGGGTATCAATCAATGAGGAATCATGTGGGTAAGTTTCTGACTATCAGAGTTCAAGGTAAGGTTCTATAGGGGTTCAAGTATCAGGATGAGATATAAATACTTAGGAATCATCAGCATGTTAATCAAGAGGATCAATCAAGTAATATAACAACTCTTCATTTTATCATGGCATTTAACTATCATGAAAAGACTTTTGAACTACTTGCATTACATACTCGAGGGTTCATGGCATTTCTATATAATTCAAAGATAAACGAAAGATACGCTTGATTTAAACATATCAAAATGACTCAGGATAATTACATCAATATATAAGAACTATTTGTAGTAAATACGAAGGTCAAGTTGAATCACTTGTCCTGAGATAGGCTGGTCTGGTCTGACTGGTAGGAGCAACTGGAGCTTCACTCGACTTTTATGGCAAGTTTTCCCTCATCTCGAGATCCTACATAAATAATAATAATCCTCATTATAATATATTCTCACCAACTTAACCTATTTACAACTCGAAATTAAACACGGATGACACTTAGGCCTATATGCACTTAATTTATATTCACCTTTAAATTATAATTGCACACACATATTCACATATCATATATTAACACCAAATAACACCATATATACCATAATACAACACTAGGCTTGGATGATCTCGACTCACAACTTAAGTCACTTGGTCGCTAAACTAGACAAGGTCTTCAAATTTCGGCTTCCTAACTCGATGTGCCTTTCCTAAATTATCCAAAACTTATTGACCCTCACTTGTGCCTTTTGCTCTACTGACCTTATACTATCTTACAACTATGGTGGTTGACCTAATACTCACTTCTAAGTGTTCTAAAACTATGTGATAAGTGATAGTGCTCACTGGTGCAAATTTCAGAATGACAACTATGGTTTCTTGAGTACATTAGACACTCTTAAACTACAAGTTTTCCTTCAAAACTTTTACACAAGACTCTCCTGACCTAAGGGCATCTGAAAAACTTGATGTGGCTCAACGGCCTCGCTTGGGCCTTCTTGGGCCTAAGCTAAAAGTCCAAGGTTCCCCTGTTTTTCTGGGCAGAAAATTCCCTGACTTGAATTAACTTGTGACATATGGTTCTAGCTCATATCCTATGAACTATGGTTGGAAAAACTTCTCTGACATACCCTCTAACTAAGGCCCAATTGGGCCTAATGAGGGCCTACCCATGACATGGTCAAATCTCCCTATTTCTAAGTTGCAACAAAACTGTCCCCTGCTGGACAGATTTTGTGATTCTACTTGTGCACCTAATCAAATGACATGCAAACCTCCAACCAACTCCTAAAACCTTTTATATACTCCCAATACTAACTTCTGGTAGCTTGGGCCTCAAAGTGCACATCAATGAAATGGTCAAAACTCACTCTAAACCTCAAGGTGCTATACTGATTTTTCTGTAGAAACTATAACTCTCATTTTCCAAGGTTTTGACTTGACAAACTCAACTAACAACAACTCAATACTTAAACCAAGACTTATACATGGTGATTTACTGAAATAGCTCCCTTATTCTCAAAATAAACTTGGGTGAGATCATCCATGCCCAAAAACAACAACATGCAACCAAATATATAACATGCAACTCATGGAAAGCACATAACAAGATTTCGGCTAGGCATAAAGTTTTAAATGCTTGCAAAATCGACTTGCACCTAATACTCATCCTTAATAATCATGAAATATAACTTCTTTTAAGTATTAATAAGAAATTTATCATGGAAACAATCTATTTTAAGCACACATATTTCGAATTTATAGATTTTTAAACATAACTACATGATTTCGAAAAGAGTAGCATGCAAAACATGGTTGATCATCATTTTAATGTCTTAAAACTAACATGCATGGCTAAACATAAATATATAATGAAATTTCAGTAGCATGCAAAGGATTTTAAAGCATGATATCTCCATAAAGCACTTAGTTAGCACATATACATAATATATCTCATAGAGAGCTCTTGAATTCACAAGAATCAAGAGTTTCTCTTTGGAGATCACATAAGAACTACACATGCATCCATGGAACTTCAACTTCCAAGTCACAAAACACTTGGAAAGTGTATAAGATGAATGTAGGTAAAAGATTTACACTTGGGAAGATGAAGAATGAATTGAAAAATGGAAGGGGGTGGGGGATTTTGGCCTTCGGCCGAGAGCAAGGTGGAAGGGGGACAAGGAGAGAAATTTGTGGTATGTTGGAGTGTGGAATGAGTGGAATGACTTCTCCCACTTTGATTTCTTTGTTTTATGCTATTTGGTTTACAAATGATGAGTGGAAGTGAGAACTTACAAAAATGTCCCTTGGTTAAAGTTAGGGCATTTTGCATGCAAGGCTAAGGTAGTAATTTGGTAATAATCAAATGAGTTAGTGGGGTTGGAAAAGTCTTGTTTGCCCTTTGAGAGAATAGAAGGGTGATTTGCATGCATGGTCTCTTATGTAATTTGATAAATATGACAACTAAAATTTATAATGATTTATTTTTATAAAATAAAATACAAGTTCAAAAATTATAAAATTTATATCATAAAATAACTTGGATTTTTAGAGACTTTATAAAATCATTTTCAAAATTTGTGAACAAAATACCTTTTAAAAGAAAATTTTTCCAAAGCTTAGAATATTCCTTATAAATCAAAAATAAAGAAAGTAAATAAACTCTTGCTTTGAAAAATCATATACTATACAAAGCAAATTTATAATGCATAAACTTTCACTCACACTAGCGTAAAATCATTAAATATATTTTCATTTGACTTTAATATTATACCCATTCCACAAATAATATTACATAAAATGTCGGTCGTAATAATGTTACTTTTAAAAGTAAGACTATTGAATGTGATAGTTTGATTGCTGATAATAAGAGGCTTAGAGAAAGAAATGATTTTTTAGAAGCTGAGTTAGTTTGTATGCATGAGAATGAAAAAGCATGTAAGAAGGCACAACATAATGAAACTCAGATAAACATCAAATATATGCCAGACTAGAGAATGTTCTAGAAAAATAAAGAGAGGTGTTTAAAACATGGATGACTTCAGGAATGAAATTTCATAACTTCATCAGTGATAAAATCTGGAAAGAATGTCTAGGTTATAATAAATTTACAGATAGGAATATAAATAAAGCCATTAATAACACTACTCCAGTTAAGTTTGTTAGAACTGATGAAAGAGGAGTAGAGTCTCTCTATGAAGTTGGTTCTACCTCTAAGAATTTTGTTAAAGAGAAAGTTGAACCTAGAGTCCCTGCTAAAAAGAAAGAAGATCCTAAAATGCAAGAAAAGAAAAGCAAAAATATAGGATTTCTCTCTAAGAGTCAGCTAAGCAAGAAAATTTATGAGGTAATTGCTAAGACTCCCAAACCTAGGTTGAAGAGAGGTAGAAATGGAAAACAAGGCATAAACAAGGCAAACAACTATAAGTACATTCTTGATGCTCCTAGGAAAGCTTGTTTTAACTGTGGTAATACTAATCATATTGCTATTGATTAAAGGAATCCTAAAAAGAAAGTGTCTAAGATTCCTGAGTCTGATATTAGTGGTAGATCAGTACTATACAAACCACAAAATCCTTGTTCTAATTGTGGTAGCATTTGGCATTTTATTTACACTTGTAAAGATTATCATAGTTTGTATCACAATAATTATGGCCCTTTACCAAAATTCAATAAAATTGTTATTTTAAATAGAACTGCTAAACTGAATGTGCATACATCTTATAGAGTCAAAAATGTCAAGACAAGTCCTGATGGAGTAATTTCTGATGGATCAAATCCTGACAAGAAGTCTTCTAATATAAAAATACATAATATGTCTAAAAGGACCCAACAAGTGTGGGTTCTTAAAAATTCTGACTGATTTCCATATTTCTGATTATAGGGAAATAAGAAGAATGTGCTTGTCTTGGATAGTGGTTGTTCAACACATATGACTGGAACTAAATCCATGTTATCAGAATATGAGGAGAAGGTTGGCCCAATAGTTTCCTATGGAGATGGTAATGTAGGAAAACTAGTGAAATATGGCGATATAATCATTGGAAATGTCATCATCTCAAACGTAGCTCTGGTAGATGGACTGAAGAACAACTTGTTGAGCATTAGTCAAATTACTGACAGAGATTTCTATGTCATGTTCTATGTCACAAAGAAAATTGTCTTCAAAGCTTATAGACATGGGAACATTTACGAAGCCAAACTTTATGCAAATACAGATGGTCCTGAAACTTTTCTGGTAACCAAGGCATCAGTAGAAGAAAGTTGGAATTAGCACAAGAAGCTTTCTCATCTCAAATTCAATAATCTCAATGACTTGGTGAGAGAAGAATAAAATCTTGAACATATGTTGCACTTGTGGATAAAAATCTTAAATCAAGATAATGCACAAGTTAAGGGAAAGAAATGTAAAACTATCAGGAACTGACAACACAATTACAGGGGGAGCTTCGCATGGAACTAATCCTGTAATTCACATTACTAATGATTTGTCAATTTCTGACAGATTGGTCAGTGGAGAAGAGATTCTTGATTTTGCTAATAAATTCATTAATGCAAATGCTGAGGGGGAGAAATCATGATTAAATTCTTAATTTTGGATTATAAATTTTATCTCAGCAAGTGATGGACAAGACATGATTCTTCTTAAAAAGGATGGTAACATTATTTCTTTAGTGATTTTTAATTGTTATAAATTTATTTTATTCTATTTGAGTAATCATGATAAACTTGTCATCAGTATTTATTTTATATTGGGAATATGAGCATGTAAAGAGACTTTGCTTTATTTTCCTAGATACGCGTAAAATCATGCATGCAATATTCATTATTACATGGTTAATCAAAGGTGTCTCTTTAGATTTCCAGTAGGATTTAGCTATAAAATCAATCTTCCTATCTCTTAGAAATCTAACATGTTAGGAGCAATTGATGATATCAAACAGAAACTATCAGAAGTTCACTTCAGAACTTATTTATCAACGGATGCTAATGACATCAACGGATGATGAGATATCAGCGGATGATAAGATATCAACAGATGATCATTTCGACGGATGATGATGTCAACGGATAATGAAATCAGTATTTGTCACATCAGTTGATCTTCGAGGAGGAAAAGGAAACATGAACCCAAGGCGGTGAAGGACTTTATCTCAGAGGCAATAGTATAGATTTCCTTGTTGTTAATAGAATAGGATTCCTTATACATTGGTAGCTGTGCTCTATATAAAGTGTTGTGCAAGACATGTATGTACTTCAACAAGATTATGCCAAATTGACAACCCTAAGTAAGTTGTATTATAATCTTAGTTTGCATTTTGTATTATAACATTTAAAGTCTGTAGAAATGTCAAAGAGCATACTGGAGTCTTTTTGTTTAAACAGTATCAAGCCTAAGAATTCTATCTGGATGAAGATCATGCCTCAAAAGAATTATGAAAAAGCTTGGAGTTGAATAAATCTGTTTTGATAAAAATATTCTAAATAAAGATCTCTACAAGTCACAGATTTAGTCTTATAGAGAAGTCATTCGATAACTCCAAATGACTTATCGAGAAGTCAGGAAAGCTACTAGAGAACTCAGAAATATCGACAAGCCTATTGATGACATGAAGATTGAAGATATCGACAAGTCATTTCTCCACTAGAGAACTCAGAGTTATCGACAAATCAAAAATCACTAGAGAACTCTGAGTTATCGACAAGCCAATTATCACTAGAGAACTCTAGGTTGTCGACAAGTCAATTAGTCACTAGAGAACTCAAAGTTGTCTACAAGTCAAAGTGAATACATGAAGTGGAGAGATCTCGACAAGCTAAATTCTCTTATAGAGAACTCAGAGACTTCTACAAGTCAAATCTATTATGGAGAATTAGAGATCTCGATAAGTCAATATACTTATCAAGATGTCAAGATCTCTATATGCCTAATTGGAGATCTCGAGGTAAAATCACAAAGTACAAATTGCAGACCAGTTCAATATCCAAGATTTACAATCAACAAACAATCCAACCAGCTGGATTGATAAGTCTATAAAAAGCAACTTAAAGGATGTGTAAGATCAATGGTGAATATTAACTAACAAAGGAAGATCAAAGTTAACACAGTGTGCAAAGATATGCTAAGCCAGAAATGGAAGATATACTTTTCCCAAAATGGAAATGATTAGTGACAGCTTACTAAAGTGAATATCATGTCTTATTATACACTGTGTAAACCAATAGTTACCTGAAATATAAAGTTAACACCGGTCCTTTATTAGTCGTAATAATTTAGATAAGAAATTCTTGTATTTTTCTTAAGAAGAAGCTAAGCTCTTTATCAACAAAGAGCCTAGAAATTTTGTAGCAAAACATTCTTAATTTTAATATAAAATTAAGTGAGTTTTGGAAGATCAGTGTTCACTGTTATTGTTTGTTTAAATTTCAGTATTAACACATATCACAACAAGATTTACATTTACTTTGTTCAAACCAGAATAGTTCAAGAAAAGCACAAAAACACCAAAAACACATTCACCCCCTGTGTATAATTCATTACCTAATAAGTGGTATTAGAGCAAAATCTGAAAGTAAACAGATTCAAGATCTTGGAAGAATGAATACATAAAAAATCAGTAGCATCAAAATACCTACTTTTGACAAAGCTAACTATACTTTATGGAAGAAGAAAATGATGTTGTTTATCAGAATGGCCAATCAACTATATATTCATATTCTCAAAAATGTGCCCTTATTCCTATGATTACAGTTGATAAATCTACAGATGGAGACATGGTTATCCCAGCCCATTATTCTCCCAAGGACCCTGCAGAATACACTAAGCCTGAGAAAGAAAAAGTCTCCCTGGATAGTGGCTTGCAGTTAATCTTAATAGAGTCACTTGACAATGTAATGTATAACAACATTGTCAACTATGACACTACAAAGCAGATCTGGAAAAAGATAGAGATACTGTGTGAGGGAACTGAGGAAGTTAGGTCAAATCAAAGAAGAATATTGATTTCACAGTATGAGGGTTTTATGGCTAAGCCAAAGGAAAGCATTATTGACATGTTTGAAAGGTTTAACAAGTTGATTAATGACTTACAGCTTCATAATAAATATTATGAAGCTGAAGAAGTGAACTTGAAATTTTTTCTTACTTTCCCTGATCATTTTGAATAGAAAATCTCAGCAATAAGAGAATGAGAGACTAGAGAAGAATAACTCTGGAAGTCCTGTATGGAATCTTGAAAACATATGAACTAGAAATGATTCAAAGGAAATCATTACGTTCTGGTCAATGGCATGTTGTAGATGGTTCAAGTTCCCTAATTGTCAATGAAATCCAGACCTTTAATGATAAGCCAAGATCCCAGACTCCAGTTGCCTCAACAAGTGAGCAAAGAATCAATGATTCATAGGAACAAGTTATACTGGAACTGGAAGAAGATGAGTTCTATACCCTGGATAAACTTGATGAGCTAGATCAATCAATGGCCTATCTAGCAAGAAAGTTCTCTAACATTAGAGTAAAGAAGCCAAGATTTTTCAAGGGTAAAGGACAATAATTCAACAAAGATAGCAGCTGGAAAGGAAAAGGGAAGTACACATATGATCGCAAAAATGGCTACAAAACTGGATCCGTGGATAGATCAAAGATAAGGCTCTTTAACTGTGATGAGTTAGGCCATTTTTCTACAGAATGCAGGAAACCCAAGAAAGTAAAAAAAGACAAAGCTTGTCTTGAATTGGAAGCAAAATATGAAGCTCTTCTAAAGAAACAGCAAAGCAAAACCTATATTATAGAGGGTTAAAGTTGGGATGACTCCAACAATTCTGAAGAAGAGAAAGTTGGAAATTATGCACTAATGGCCTTGGAGCAAGGAGAGTCATCTTCATAAAAACACAGGTACCAACTCTTACCACCATTGATTTAAATGTGAATCAATATAAGGAAACTGTTGGAAAGATGAGCACAGAAATGTTTCACATTCAGACAAGTATGGTGGCTGCTAATGAAGAAGTTAGCAGACTGACAAAGATAAATGAGAAGCTTGAAAATGAGAAACAGGAAACTAAATTATTGATAGTGGAGCTTGAAGCTGTAAAACAAGAAAATGTATATCTGAAGAACAAGCTCAAGTGTGCAAATGAGATTGAAGTTGTGCTGAGAGAAAAGCTAGACGAAAAATGAAGTGAAGTTGAAGTGCTTCGGGAATGCATCTGAGTTGGTTGGACAATACATGAGAAAAACAAGCCATGTGCGAATATTGCTATTGGTCTTGATTATGATGCCTTAAACAGTAAGAAGAAAAACATAGGTGATAAAGGAAAAGCAACAGAAAATGAAAATGTTCCAGTACTGCTGAAAAAGGTTGGTTCACCTATGTTCAAGGCATGTGAAGTTAACTTCAGTGAAGAAGAGTTGATTATCAAGCAAGAAATTGCAGATGAGGACAATAAAAAGAAAATTGCAAATGCAACTCAATCTTCCAAAGCTGAAGAAAATCTCATGGATAACAAAAGCACCAAGACACCTGTCAAAGAAATTAAAACTGAAGAAGCAAGAAAGAAGAAGAAAATTGAAATAGGAAAATTAGGATAAATAAAAGTAACAATTTTGCTTTTGTTGCAGATGCTCCAAGAAAGAAATATGAGAAATGTGGCTCTGTGAATCACCCAACTCACCTTTATAAAAAGGATGTTAGCAAGCTAGTTGAAAGAGCCTACAAATATAATGAAGCAAATATAATGAAGCAAATACAAATGATCCATACTCATTATGTGACAAGTTTAATTGCATTTCCTGTAACTTGAAAGTGAAGAGAAGCTGCCACAAGTTGAGAGTAGACCTCAAAGAAACAATAATTGGGTCTACAGTAAATAGGGAAAATGCACAACACTCACTGAATTCTATTTTATCTAAAACAACTCATTCTACTTCTGCTAAATCAATTAACAAGAAGAAAGTTCCCAATACTGCTTAGGTTGCTAAACACACTTAAAACTCATTGTGTGCAGGGCAAAATGAAGAAGGTCATATGGATCATTGACAGTGGATGTTCCAGACATATGACAGATGATAAAGCCCTGCTATCACAATTTGAGGAGAAGGCTGGCCCTTTGGTGACCTTTGGAGACAACAACAAAGGATTCACAATAGGATATAGAAAGATTGTTACTGAAAATATTGTCATTGATGATGTAGCACTGGTAGCTGGTCTTGAAGTGAATCTTCTCAGTGTTAGCCAATTTGCAGACAAAGGCTTTGAAGTTTTATTCAACAAAGAAGAATGTACTTTTGTGAGCAAGAAAACTTGTGAAATTGCTCTGAAAGGAGCAAGGAAAGGAAGCTTGTTTGTTGCAGACCTGGACTCAACAAATGAGGGTGGAAATTGTTGCTTCTACACCAAGGCATCCACAGAGCAAAACAAACTCTGGCACAAGAGACTCTCACATCTGAACTAGAAGGCAATCAACACTCTAGTCAAGAAGTGAAAGACATGCCAAAGCTGGAGTTTGCTCAAATTGAAGTTTGTGAAGCCTGTCAGAAAGGAAAAATGAAAAGATCAAGTCACAATTCAAAAAATGTGAATTCCATAAATGCACCTTTGCAACTTATTCACATGGACTTGTTTGGGACAGTAAATGTCTAATCAATTTCAAGGAACAAATATGCACTTATGATGGTGAATGATTTCTCAAGATACACCTGGGTAGAGTTTATGCATTCTAAGGATGAAACTCGACACATCATAATTGAGTACATAAAGAAGATAGAAAAACAGGCTGAAGATCATAACTGTGTGAAAAGATTGAGAAGTGATAATGGTACAGAATTCAGGAATGCAACATTGAGTGAATTCTGCAAAGACAAAAGCATTGTTCAAGAATTTTCTGCAGCTATAACACCTCAATAAAATGGTTTAGTTGGAAGAAAGAATAGAACATTAGTAGAAGCTGCAAGGATAGTGCTGCAAGATGCCAACTAGTTTTTGGGAAGAAGCTGTTAAGACTGCATGCTACACTCAAAATAGATATCTCATCAACAAAATGCATGGCAAATCACCCTACTCAATCATGTCTAAAAGAAAGCCTACACTATAGCATCTTCATATGTTTGGAAGCAAGTGTTACATTCTAAAAGACAACTCTGAATATGTGGGAAAATTTGACTCAAAGGTTTTTGAAGTAATTTTTCTGGGATATTCATTGGAGAGAACTGCCTATAAGGTTTATGTGGCTGATCAAAAGAAAATCATGGAAAGCACAGATGTGACTTTTGATGATGACAAATGTCCAGACTTGGAATGACTTGATGAGAATGAAGCTGAAGCCCTTGTATTTGAAAATCTTAACATCAACAGTTATTCTGATGAAGAAGGTGAAGACAATGCACAATAAATAATGAATGAAGAATCTAAATGACAGGAGAATTATGAAAATGGAAGCTCACTCAAACACCTTATTTTGATAGCACAAACTCAGGGGGGAAAGAGAAGAAGAATCTACAAATCATACCAATAATGGAGAAAATGATGAAGGCATCCGTCAAAAAACTCACACCAGAAAATGGGATAGAATTCACAACCCAAATACAATAATTAGTGATCCAAATACTAGTGTAAGTACTAGAAGTGTACCTGCTAATTAGTGTCCATATGCATGCTTTCTATCTCAAGTTGAGCCTAAGAAAACTGAAGAAGCTCTAATGGACCCTGATTGGATATCTGCTATGCAAGAGGAGCTTAATCAGTTTGAAAGAAACAAAGTTTGGGAGTTGGTTCTTGCACCAAAGAATAGAAGTGTAATTGGAACAAAGTGGGTGTTCAAGAACAATATGGATGAAAATGGTATAGTTACCAGAAACAAAGCAAGGTTGGTTGCAAAAGGCTACTCACAGGAAGAAGAAATTAATTATGATGAAACTTTTGCTCCAGTTGCAAGACTTGAAGCAATAAGAATTTTTCTAGCATTTACTGCACATTCAAATTTCAAAGTGTATCAAATGGATGTTAAGAGTGCATTCCTAAATGGTGAGTTAGAAGAAGAAGTGTATGTGCAACAGCCACATGGCTTTGAAGATCCAGAATGTTCAAATTTTGGGTACGAGCTACTCAAGGTCCTATATGGATTAAAGCAGGCATCGAGAGCTTGGTATGATACATTGTCAGAATTCTTGCTTAAACATGGTTTTACTAGAGGTACCATAGACAAGACTCTCTTCTACAAAAACCATGGTGATGACATGATTCTAGTCCAGATCTATGTGGATGACATTATCTTTGTATCTACAAAAAAAAGCTTTGCCAAAGATTTTCTAAGCTTATGCAGAGTGAATATGAAATAAGCATGATGGGGGAATTAAGTTACTTTCTTGGACTTCAAGTTAGTCAAAGAAATGATGGAATCTTCATTAGCTAAACTAAGTATGTCAAGGATTTATTAAAGAAGTTTGGTATGGTTAATTGTTCACCTGCTTCTACACCTATGTCTACAGCAACAAAGTTGGATGAAGATAAAAAAGGCAAAAGTGTAGATATTTCAAGCTATAAAGGAATGATTGGATCATTGATTTACTTGATTACAAGTAGACCAGACATAATGTTTGCAACATGTCTTTGTGCAAGATTTCAATCTAATCCAAAAGAATCATATTTGATGGCTGTTAAAAGAATTTTCAGATAATTGAAGGGAACTTCTAACTTGGGATTATGGTATCCTAAGGGAACTGGTTTTGAAGTTGTTGGATACACAGATGCAGCTTTTGCTGGATGCAGGGTGGACAGAAAGAGTACAAGTGGGAGCTGTCAGTTTCTTGGACAAAGACTTGTATCCTAGAATAGCAAGAAATAACAATCTGTGTCAACTTCCACAGCTGAAGCAGAATACGTAGCTGCTGGAAGTTGTTGTGCTCAAGTGCTTTAGATTAGAAATCAGCTAATGGATTATGGCCTAGTGTTACACAAAATTCCAATTATGTGTGACAATACTAGTGCTATATCTATTGTGGCTAATCTAGTTAATCACTCAAGGACAAATCACATTGATGTAAGGTACCATTTTATTAGAGAACATGCTGCAAATGGTACCATTGAGCTCATTTTTGTTCCAACAGAAAAATTATTAGCTGACATTTTTACTAAACCTTTGGATGAAGCTACTTTCACTAGACTTATAGGTAAAATTGGAAGGCTAAATTCTTCATCCTAAGGCAAGAACTCAGCTAATATGTTGCAGCAGATTAATTTCCAGTAAATCAAAATTAATTTGATTTTATTAGAAATTAACTGAAATATGAATTATAAATATTTCAGAAATATCTGCATATTTATTCTTCAAAAATAAAAATTCAGCTTGGAATTTTTCAATTCTAAGAAAACTGTCAAATGTTAATTTATATCTTTAATATGTAAAATAAACACAAGACATAATCAAAGTAATCAAGAGTATATAGAGAACTGAGTTCTCGATAAGTCTAAATAGACATATAGACAAGTCATTTTAAGACTTCTTGAATAAGTTCTCGATAAGTCAATTTACTGACTTCTCGAGTGACTTCTCGATAAGCTTTATTATGACTTATCGATAAGTCATTGTAGAGTTCTCTACAAGTGTTAACTTACATAGTTCTCTACAAGTATTATTTTTAGACTTATTAATAACTCAAAACTGAAATAATTTAATCTAATAAATTATTTTGGTAAAATACTCTTGGCAGATTTATTCTGATTTTATTTTGAATTTATTTAAATAGAAATTAGAAACAATTTAGTCCACTTTGGACAAACTGTGTATTTATTTAACATCTCAATAAGTCAATATTTTATTTATTCTCTATAAAAATAAATAAAATGACTTATCGAGATGTATCTCATTTTAGAATGACTTCTCGATTAGTATATGTCAAATGTCTATTTTTTACTTCTCGACAAGTCATTAGCTTTTACTATAAATACCCAAACTTCTCGATACATATACATACTTACAATTTTCAAGAACTCAAGTGACCTAGCTTTTCAATTCAAACTGATTTCTCTCTCATTTCTACTCCTTTCTCACTAATTTTTTTTACCCATTCACTCTCACCAATCAACAATGGCACTCAATGTTCTTAGAGCTACTATTCTAGAGAAAGGAACAAATTACCTAGCTTTTACTGATGCTAACCAAGCTCCTGATAGTTTCAAGGGGTTTGTGAAACTTTTGTCTGAATCTTACCTTGCAGGAGCTTTGACTGCTAACCCAGTTTTGTATCGGATGTTCTGCATGAGTTTTGGACAACAGCAGTAGTAAGGACTGATATGAATGATAACTCTCTCTCTATGGTGGTAACTTACACAATTGGAAGCCAACAAATAGAGTTCAATGAGCAAGATGTGAATAAAGCTATTTAGAAAAAAAAAGATGTGAATAGAGCTTTGGGGCTGCCAATTGCAAACCTGGTGGAGGTGCCAACTCTTGATGAACTGACTGAGTTTATGGACTTCATCAACAATGGTGGAAGAATTAACTTATCAAGCTTGAACAAGACTAACTTAAGGAATGAATGGTCCTTTGTGTTTTATTCTGTGGTGAGGGCCTTCACATGTAGGAAGACAGGGCATGACAACATTTCAAGTGTGGTGTAGAAGCTGGTGTACTCAATAGCCCACAACAGATACTTGAATGTTGGTCTATTGATCCTGGAAGAACTTGCAACCAGGCTGGAAATGCCCCTATCTGCTAGAGGTAAGGAATTATTATTTCCTAGATTCATTATGTCTACTTTAAATTATAAAGTAACAGACATACACTTGTTAAATGGTATAGATAGAACTAAAATTGGCAACTGTAAGCAAGTGTCCAAAATAATATTTGGTTCACTTACTACAAAGAACAAGGTAAATGTGAGTCTGAAAATCACTTCATATATGATGGAGAGATTTAAGACTTACACTTACCCAATTCCAGACATGAGATCTAATGCACAGCCTAACACAGCTATGGTCCCTGAACATGTGGAAGTACAAACACAAGAACACCCACAGGGACCTTCCCAAGCTGAAACCATTTCTTTAAAACCTTTAGCAGCTAGGAAACCAACCACCTCATCTTCTCAGAAAGATGAGGTGAGTAAAAGGAAGAGAAAGGAGGTGAACCTAATAGTTATGAATGAGAGTGGTGAGGATCAAACATAAGCTTAGTCACCCTTGGTCAAGAGAACAAAGAGGAGTAAGAAATATGAGCTGACCACTCACACCACCTCTGTGTCCTCCCAAAAGGATGTAGTTGTAAATATGGTGATTAAACAGACTCTGGATACATCCTCTCAATAGGATGTGTCTATTGAAATGAGCAGTCACCCAAATATATCCTGTATAGAGTCTGCACAACCTGTACTCTATCAAATTCAAGTGTATGGTAGAAGAAATAAGGATGGCACACACAGTGAGAGCATATTTTTTGAAGCTCCCACATCTATTTAGGGGGAGCTGCCAACACTCACTACTGAACATTAACTTCTAATCTCACAAACTTCTTCTCTACCTACAGCACTTGAATCCAATTCTCAAGTACTATCTAACTCGAGTGACTTGGTTCAAACAACCTTGATCACCACCCAGACACTACATTCAGATGGTGAGAGGCTACTAGCTGGGGTAGACCTTGATGACACCATCAAAATCATGGGGGATTCATCAGTTTTTATAGAAGACCTCATGGATGTTACAAATGCACCATCATGTGCAAATCATCCTTCACAGGCTGTTAGGTTTAAGGGTAGTACTCCTGAGGGGAAGCTATCTAAATCCTCTACAATTTAATTGGAGGTTCCTTATGAAGAGACAATTCCCCTCAAAACCCTGGCTGAGATTGCCTTGATAATTAAAGCTGGGAGTAAAATTTCCAATGACCCTACTATGGGAGAGGCAAGTCTATCACATTTATGTGACAGTACTTTGCAAGAAGCACAAGGGTTTGAGACTGGTACACATGACAGTAACTGTGACGCCCTCCAAACCCGGGGTCTAGATTTGGGGGTCACTCGCCAATAAACTAAAATAAAATAATCACAGCGGAATAATAAAATAAATACGACCCCTTTACCTGCACTGGATCGATCACAGGTTATAGTATGGAACAGGCACTACTACAAATCAAGTGTTATTACAAACCATAGTCTAATTAGTTTTACAACTTATTCAAATTTTATTACAAACCTCTAGACTAATTAAGTATCCCAAACTGTCTACCTGGAAACACACCAACTATTTACAAACACATAACCTCTGGTCAGACCTGGAACTTAAGCTTGCCCTGGCCTAGCTGAAAGAATCAAGATAAGAAACAAGTATGAGCGAAAGAAATGCTCAGCAAGTAGTAAATAGCTTATGATTTGGAATAACAACAGTATATCTGATGAACAAAACCAACTACAATAACTGAACAGTATCAAAACTGATATAAATTTGATAATAAACAACATTTGCAATATATTATGTTTTGGGATTGGAATCCTCGAACGACGGTGTGTTGCCGCCGGTGATCAGCCACGGAGCAACACCGGTATGCCGAAGCATATCCAACTAAACAAAAGGTACCCAAGGCACATATTGGCCTAGCAAGGTGTTATATCCTGTATAACACATAGCTCACACTGGACCGCCGCCACGGCCTCTTACGCAACCATCCAACCCATAAAACCATTTTCCATCAAAGGAGTCGAATCAAATGACATCCTTAACCACATAACTTCCCATTTCTCATGGTCCGGAGTTTTCTCAACAACCAATGGCGAAATAACCAGAACAATTAGTTATTCGCTAGTCTCAATTTAAAGCTTCACTGTATAGAGTAAGTTATAGCGAAATGTAAAAATATTTAACTATTCTGAACTTAGAATAGTAGAGAAATTAAAAGGATAAATTTAGAGTCAATAACACTTGAATGGTATGTGAACATATAAATATTTGCATAATAAGATTCAAAATAAACGTCACTGGAACAATAAGTGAAGTTAGGGTACTTGCCTGGTATGCTCAATAACCTCTTATTTTAACTCTGTTTCTATCTGCTGGCTACTATCTCCGTCTAACACTTGACTGCGCTCCTTGCTACTCGATTCTATAAACAAAAGGACTATCTTAATTGACAGATCTAAACTCAATCGACGTAACTATACGTCTTGACATCTACCCGATCGTTTATAACTAGCATGGCATTTTAAAATTATAACAGATAGCATGTATATCACGTAACACGTAATCATGGCATTTATATAACACGTACTCACATATTTTATGTAACACATAAGTCAAATCATTAAGGGGTACGTCTCAGTGCGTTCAGAATGAAAATCAGTTCAATATTAGCATTTACCGATCAAATACCGACTTAAGCTGATACACAAATCAAATGAGATTGCAATATAACAGAAATTAGGTCTCAAAAGTATTTTTATTGGAAGCGCAATATTTTTCTGAGTCTGTACGCGTTCGTTTTGTATTAAACGGACGAACGGTTTAATTATTATGAATAAAATAAGAAATAAATAGATTTAAATCAATTAATAATAATATTAATTGATTTTTAAATACCAAAATATAATTTTTAAAACCTTAAAATAATTTTTAGAAATTATTCGAATTAATTATAAATAATTTACATTTATTTAACTATTTATAAATGAAATTAACTGATTAAATGATTTTTAATCAATTAATTGAATTCATAAATAATTAACTAAAATAATTTATAAATAATTAAATCAAATTAAATTTTTGAAAATAATAAAAGAAAATAATTTTAGGAATTTAAAATAATTAAGAAAATAATTTTTAGAATTTAAAATAATTATTAAATGATTTTTGAAATTAAATAAATGATTTTCAAAAATAGAAAATGAATTTTTTTAAAATAAATAAAACAGAAAATCCCACAAACAAGTTTTGAAGCTGGGTTTTGGGAAATAAGGATCAAAACCGGGTCAGGGTATTGGGTTTTCGGGTCCTGCAAGAACCCTAACCGGGTCGGGTCAAAACCCGCCGGAAACTGGGGTTAAACCCAGAATCCGGTAGGTTCTGCCGGACTCCGGCCAGCCCAAGAACACTCTGGTTCACCCTGATTTCGAGGCCAAACAAGCCTAATTCGTTCTATAATAGGATTATCAACCCAGCAACCATAACCCTTCCCCAGTTCATCTTCTCCGGCCATTAAACAGTTAAAATCCGGCGAACTCGTCGGTTTTCCGGCGAGCTGCCCAGCAACCACCAAACTCAACATCATATAACTAAAAACGAAGCTTGTAATCACAGTAATCCATTCATGTATTCACCAACATCAAATCATCAACAAAAATAACGGAAAATTTAATCGAAAATTCGACTTCCCAAATTGAATTCGAACTACCAATCTAAGTAATCGTTTGATACGTTTATATATACAAATAAGTTCAAAATCATCTCAGGAATCTATTTAAACTATCAAATCAAACAGAAAATCATCACAGATGAAGTACCCAATTCGAGTTCATATCGACGAAAATGAAAATCGCAAAATACCCAACCTTAGGTTGATATTCTGGTACCGAATTGAAGAGGAAACTCAGGGCTTTGATATGGGATTAATATCGGAACTAACGGATCAGAAATGAGTAGTCAATCAGTCGATTTGGCTCAAGAACGAACCCTAGAACCCTAAATCCCCAATTTTGATTTTTCCTAAATTTTGGTTTTATTTTTAATAATTTCTAAAATAAAAATAAATAAAATACAATAAATCTGCTATTTATACTTATAACAAATTATATCCCCAAAATTATTCAAGGGTGTTTTTATACCTAAATTACAATAATTAAGCCCCAAAATAATAATTACGGGGAATAATTTTAAAATTGATAAAATATAAAATTAATGTCAAAATTTCCCAAAAATTGCGAATAATTCGAAAAATACAAAAATAATGGGTATTTGAAATACGAATAATTTTATAAAAATGAAAACGCGGATTTTGTGGGGTTTGATGTCCCGGTGGGGTCCCAGTCCGTTGATTTTTGAAAAACGGAACGATCCCTAAATTACCAGAAAATCCCGAAAACACGTAAAATACAATCACACGTATAAAATCAAATAAAACAGGTATCCTAATGAAGATGCTGATAATTACGCGTCCCGATTGCAGATAGATTCATATAATTGCAGTTTAAGCATATTTTAATCAACCGAAAAATTTTCTGGCCCGTACAGAAACATACATAACAGTTATAACATCTCATATCATAGCAACAATTACTTTAAATTTATAAAACACACAATATTTATTTATTTAACATATAATATTCACATAATTTTCCGGATATTACAGTAACCCCATCAAATCCCCTCCAATTCAATTGGAGGTTCCCACTACATGTGAGGAACAACAATTTGTCAAAACCACAAAGCAATCTGTGAGTAAAACTGTGACTTCAGTTACAAGTGGTTCTGATTCATAACCCTCCACATCTAAATCACACCTAATCTCCCAATGGCTCCATGACACTGAAAATCAACCTTCAACAATTAAACATCCCAGAGTTGATCAACTTGGAGGCCTTGCACAAATCTCACAATAGCTACTCACATCCAACATGTCAAATCAGGACTACCAAGATATCATGCTCTCCTACCAGGATGATGTTGAAGATAATCAAGCAAAAATTGTTGATAAAGCTGGTCAAGATGATAATTGTGATGCTTGTGAAAGAGATGTGTCCTAAGCCCAATCATGTATGATGATTTAGGAATAACTTTTATGTAATCTGTTTTGATTTCATTGATATTAATAAAAGACTTATTTTGGTTTTATTACGGGCTTTATCTATTTAAGTATTTAAATAAGATATACCATAGTTTAGAGTAAAGCTTTTTATGGATTTTGATGAGATCATAATAATGAGACCTAAAAGATGATAACTCTAAACTTAAATATTTCCTGGTCGTAGGATTACTAACTGGTAATTAGTAATCCGCAAAGATCGGTACATACTATGCTTGCTTCATTATGAAGGATGTCTGTTCTCATAGACATTTGTGTGGTGACACTATAGCTAGTATGTAGGTGCTTATTATAGAATAAGTTCACTGAACATGACTCACACAGCTGAACAACTGATGGAGTTCACTCACGTGTCAGCAGTTGTTCATATAGTGATAGTTGTACAAGTATCCTTAGACTTGAGGTCATCATAGTCATCTTGTGTACACTGAACTATGCTTTGGTTTAGTTCTTAGTCTCCAGGGACAATTATAAGGGCTCTACTGGGTATAGGAATTTGTACACGAAGATAGTGTATGATCAATAAAGGATCTACCCCTTCCAGTAAAGGAAGAGAATGTTCAATGCTGATCCACTTATGCTAGTTCAGGAATCTCTGGCCAGAGTGAATGAAATTAGAAAGGAGTTTCTAATTTACATTAAATAGAACTAAGCATAGTGAATGGGAAAGCAAATAATTAAATAAGATAGGCTTGACACAAGTTCCATGCCTTGTATTTAATCGTGACATTGCAGGGTAGAAGGAACTGATTGTACGGTAACTACTCACTGAATAGGTTCTTGGTATTCTAAGCAGTGAATTCTTATTATCCGGATAGTCGCGATATGCTGAGAAGTATTCCTCACGATATAGAATAAATATGATTAATTTATTAATTAATCATATTTAATGAATTAGAGAATTTATATAAATAATGTTAAAATAGTTTTATTATTATTTATTTCTACTACCGGCTTAATATTGAACCTACAGGGTCACACCATAAAAGAGAATGATTTAATGGTGGAGAAATTAATTAATAATGGCTGGTAATTATTTATTTGTGAAATAAATAATTAATTAGCAGATTTAATAATTGATTAAATGAGATTTAATTAATTCTTAATATTATTAATTAAGAATTTAATTTTGGAAATTAAATCAAGTGAGAGAATTATTTTTCTAAAGTGTTTAGAAAATGGATTAATGATTAAAAGGTGTTTTAATTATTAGTTAATTGGTTAATAAGAATAATCAATTAAAGGGTTAATAATAATAATATTTTATGGAAAAATTTTAGCGGAAAATTTTGCCTATAAATATACTATTATAAACCCTATTTGCCTCAACCCAAATAATTAACCCTAATTCAAAAGTAGAACAAGAGGGAGGCAACTAATTATCACAACCTCTTCCTCCTCCATCACATTGTACTCTTGGTGGATACCGGTGGAGTGCTTCACACTTGAAGAGCAGCTGCTAGGGATTTCCGTTCATCGTTCTTGGATCCCTATTAAAGACCTTCATCTTTCCATTAACTTAAAGCTTCTTAAGGTAAACATACTAGACTACGAATTAAATATTATTTTTCGCATGGATCCTGCGGAGGGTTTCGGTTTTTTTAAGATTTAAATTTATGTTTTCGTTGCGTTTATGTGCTAAAAACCCTTCAATGGCATCAGAGCTACTTGCGAAAAGTTTTTAATTCGTTTATGTGTTTAACTGTTTTCGATATATGAGCATGTACGTGATTCGCCATGATTTGATGTTGATATAATATGCTTAAATATGTATGGTTTTGAATATATGATATTCATGTGAGTTGTATAATCATAAGATGATTATGTAATCTGTATATATACTGATATATACATGATTTATATTTGTTATAATTATGAGAATCATATTAGATACGGATTCTGAATTGGCTGCTGCAGATTTGCTGAAATCTGGGTCTGGTGTCCGATTTACGCAAACGAATACCCTATTCCATTACGTAACCGAGCGTCTGAACAAAACTGATAGTTAAAGATATCAACCACTCATCTGTAAGGCGTTTGACGTCGTTTACTGCCCGTAAACAGTGATTCTTGTTTTTCTGATTTTTCTGATTATTGTCATATTTTTTTTATGATTAGATCATGGATAATATGATATGTTAAGATCAGATTATGTGTTTTAACATGCTTTTATGTGTTGTATGAGCATGGTGGATGGTTATGGCCTTTCGACCTTAGTGTAATGGTTTTGGTTTTGGTTTTAAATACGACTTGCATGTCGTCAATCTTTGTCATCATAAATCTCGAATGTAACTCGAGTTATTCTTGTAAGTTCATTAGATTAGTTTTACTTTCAATCTATGTAACGTAATTGAAGACTCAAGAAGGCTATCCAATGGAGGTGATACAAAGAAGAAGACGAGGCATAAAAGAAGTCTAAACAAAGAAGAAGACTTATGTAATAAGTAGTTGTATTTATTTCCATCACCAAATTAGATTGACCTTGATCTTTATCATGAGCTTGATAAAGATCACATAGGATGGGGTCATAACCAAACACATTTACTTTATTGCACTTTACATTTACTTGTTTATTTAATTTTATATATGAGATATATGCCTATGTTTACCATGCGATGATAGATTTAGGTGAACTTAAATCAATATAAGGCGTGCTCTAGAAAATCTAGAATAGGAATCGTTTCTTGCCTTAACAATAATATTATGAATACAATCATGAGATTCTTGTGTTTACGAAACACGTAATTAAATATGAATTTTTAATATTGAGAGAAAGGATGATTATGTCAAAAGCAGATTTTTATCTGTAAGAAAGGGGTATTAAGCGACGCCTCTTGACAATGCTCCCCCCGATCTGGGAATCATCTGATTATCGATTATTGATTTGAAATATTTAATTTAAAAGGAAGAATCTCTTTATAATATGATTATGATTGTAACATAATATAATCTCTCTAAAATTAAATAATATCAAGTAGTAATTGGCCAATGACACAACGGGCTTGTGTCGGTCATAGCTTTCCAACATGGTAGAAAGTGGTTCTTATTTTTAAATCATTGTCGTTTCGTGCTACAGCCGAGGGCTTTGATTTCGAAATAAGAAATACTTGTCTATTACATAGAGATGTGTACATTGAATTAGAATCTAAAGGTTGTTACGTGCTACAGCCGTGGGCCGTTGGAGACTGATTCAATTGTACAAAATATTAGGTTAGACTTGACTTAGAATATTGAGTTTGTCGTGCTACAGCCGTGACTCAATTATTCAAGAGGCTAAAGTTTTATTAGGGAATAACATAAGATGTAACTGACAAGAGTTGTCTGCCTATTGAACATCACATGACGTTTCGTGCTACAGCCGAGGTTGTGTGATGGAATGTAGGATCCCTATTCCCACTAGCATTATAAATGCTTAATTTTCACTTAGGGGATGTATAAATTAGATAAACTAGTGGGAGCCACTTATGAATAAAGACCCGATTCATATAGTGTTTTTGAAATGAAATTGAATATTTTCTAAGTGTTGTTATGTGTTCATCATTTACAGATTTACTATATTCGTTATGTCTTCTGCACCATCACTTCGGAGTATACTAGATGCTCACAAGTTAACTGGTCCTAATTTTGCTGACTGGCTTCGAAACTTGAGAATTGTTCTCAGGGTTAAGAAGCTGGAATATGTGCTTGACTCACCTAAGCCTACTGAACATGCTAGCGATGCACATAATGATGAACATGTTGTGTATCGTAAGTGGATAGATGATGCAAATGTTGCTCAATGCATCATGCTAGCTTCCATGAACATTGAGCTACAGAAGCAATATGAGCATATGGATGCTCACACTATCCTTATGCATCTACAAGAGTTGTATGATGTGGCAGGGAGGACAGCTCGATATGAGATATCGAAGGAACTGTTCGGTTGTAGGATGTCTGAGGGATCATCTGTGAATGACCATGTACTTAAGATGATCAATTTGATTGAACGTCTTGGACAACTTGGTTTTTCCATGGATGGGGAGCTGAGCCAAGACTTGGTCTTGCAATCACTTTCGAGTTCGTTCTCGCAGTTTGTTGTGAACTTTCACATGAATAAGCTGGATGTCAGCCTGCCTGAACTCCACAACATGTTGAAGACTGCGGAATCGAATTTCCCCTAAGAAGAGTTCTGTTCTTCTAATTGGTGAAGGTTCCAATCCTAAGAAAAGGAAGAAGAACCCTTCCAAGAAGAAGAAAGTAGGTGAGAAAAAGCCGGTTCCACCAAAAGCTGAAGACCCCAAGAGCAAAGCTGTTTGCTTTCACTGTAACAAGATGGGGCACTGGAAGATGAACTACAAGGTTTACCTTGCAGAATTGAAGAAGAAGAAGGGTAGTGAGACTACCGCTTCTGATTCAGGTATGTTCATGATCGAAGTTAATATGTCACTAAGTCAAATTTCTACTTGGGTATTAGATACCGCCTGTGGTTCTCATATTTGCAATTCGTTGCAGGGACTAAGGAGAAGTAGGACTCTTGAAGAAGAGGAGGTGATTCTAGGGATGGGAAATAGAGCAAGAGTTGTTGCTGAAGCTGTAGGATCATTTCATTTACATATGCCTACGGGCAAGACTATTGTTCTAAATAATTTTTATTTTGTTCCCTCGATTGTGAGGAATATTATTTCTATTCCATGTTAGACTTGGCTGGATTTTCATTTGTTATTCAGAATAATAAATGTTCAATTCTTAGAGATAACGTTCTTTATGGAAGTGGTATTTTAAACAATGGTCTGTATGTATGTGACGTAGAGCATAATTTATTACAAATTGAACATACTAATAAAAGAAAAAGGGATGATGAAAATCTCACTTTCTTGTGGCACTGCGGACTTGGTCAGATTAGTGAAAATAGACTGCCGACAATGCATAAGGAAGGGTTACTTGACCCCTTTGATTTTGAATCATATCCTACATGCGAGTCTTGTCTATTGGGTAAAATGACCAAATCTCCATTTAGTGGACATGGAGAGAGGGCTACAGATTTGCTAGGATTGGTACACACAGATGTATGTGGACCAATATCTACGCAAGCCATGGGTGGATTTTCATACTTCATTGCTTTCATAGATGATTGATCTAGATTCAGATATGTGTATTTGATGAAACACAAGTCTGAAGCCTTTGAAAAGTTCAAAGAATATAAGTATGAAGTGGAGAAACAAACCAAACATAGTATTATAACTCTTCGATCAGATCGAGGTGGTGAATACTTGAATGGAGAGTTTCTAGCTTATGTCAAAGAAAATGGTATAGTCTCCCAGTGGACTCCTCCATATACTCCACAGTTGAATGGGGTATTTGAAAGGAGAAATCGAACTTTGTTAGACATGGTTCGGTCCATGATGAGCTATGTGAATCTTCCAGTATTCCTGTGGGGTTATGCATTGGAAACCTCAGCATATTTACTGAATAAGGTGCCTTCCAAATCTGTTCCTCAAACTCCATATGAGATATGGAAAGAAAGGAAACCGAGTCTTAAACACGTTAAGATTGGGGGATGTCCAGCTTATGTCAAGAAAGTTGACCCGGATAAGCTGGAATCTTGATCTATAAAATGTAATTTTATGGGATATCCTAAAGAGACATTAGGGTATTACTTTTACACCGATCATTGGGTGTTTGTCTCCAGACATGCTACCTTCTTGGAAAAGCAGTTAATCCTTGAAGGAAACAGTGGGAGCAAAATTGAACTTGATGAAGTTCAAGAAGCACAAACTACTACTGATCAAGTGGAAACACCTGTTCAGACTGAACAACCTTCTGTGGAACAGCCCATTCGTAGGTCGGGGAGAGTGTCTCACCAACCTGAGAGGTATTATGGCCTTGTCATTGAGAATGATAATGAGTTGTCAATCATTGATGATGACGACCCTGTGAACTATAATGAGGCTATGAGTAATGTTGACTCAGAGAAATGGCATAGTGCCATGAAATCCGAAATAGAATCTATGTATACCAACCAAGTATGGACTCTGGTTGAGGCTCCTGAAGGTGTTAAGCCTATTGAGTGCAAGTGGGTATACAAAAGAAAGATTGGAGCAGATGGGCAGGTGGAGACCTATAAGGCCAGGCTCATGGAAAAAGGATTCAGACAAAGGCAAGGGATTGACTTTGATGAAACTTTTTTGCCTGTAGCCCTGTTAAAATCAATTCGGATTTTGCTTGCGATTGCTGCTTACTACGACTATGAGATCTGGCAAATGGACGTGAAAACGGCCTTCCTCAATGGGAAACTTGAAGAGGAAGTGTATATGACACAGCCAGAGGGTTTTCTTTCCAAGGCAAATGAATACCCAGTGTGTAAGCTATTGCGAACCATATATGGTTTAAAGCAAGCTTCTCGTAGATGGAACATCCGTTTTGATGAGACAATCAAAGAGTTTGGTTTTATCAAAAACATAGTTGAACCATGTGTCTACAAAAGGGTTAGTGGGAGCGCGATAACATTTCTTGTATTGTATTGAAAGAGGAGACGTCAAGAGAGTTAACACACATAACAATGTAGCGGACCCACTCACAAAGTCACTTTCTCAAAGTCACTTTGATCGTCATAAAGACAAGATGGGTATTAGATACAAGAGTGATTGGCTTCAGTACAAGTGGGAGATTGAAAGAGATGTGTCCTAAGCCCAATCATGTATGATGATTTAGGAATAACTTTTATGTAATCTGTTTTGATTTCATTCATATTAATAAAAGACTTGTTTTGGTTTTATTGCGGGCTTTATCTATTTAAGTGTTTAAATAAGATATACCATAGTTTAGAGTAAAGCTTTTTATGGATTATAATGAGATCATAATAATGAGATCATAATAACTCTAAACTTAAATATTTCCTGGTCGTAGGATTACTAACTTGTAATTAGTAATCCGCAAAGATCGGTACATACTATACTTGTTTCATTATGAAGGATGTCTGTTCTCATAGACATTTATGTGGTGACACTATAGCTAGTATGTAGGTGCTTACTATAGAATAAGTTCACTGAACATGACTCACACAGCTGAACAACTGATGGAGTTCACTCACGTGTCAGTAATTGTTCACATAGTGATAGTTGTACAAGTATCCTTAGACTTGAGGTCATCATAGTCATCTTGTGTACACTGAACTATGCTTTGGTTTAGTTCTTAGTCTCCAGGGACAATTATAAGGGCTCTACTGGGTATAGGAATTTGTACACGAAGATAGTGTATGATCAATAAAGGATCTACCCCTTCCAGTAAAGGAAGAGAATGTTCAATGCTGATCCACTTATGCTAGCTAGTTCAGGAATCTCTGGCCAGAGTGAATGAAATTAGAAAGGAGTTTCTAATTTACATTAAATAGAACTAAGCATAGTGAATGGGAAAGCAAATGATTAAATAAGATAGGCTTGACACAAGTTCCATGCCTTGTATTTAATCGTGACATTGCAGGGTAGAAGAAATTGATTGTACGGTAACTACTCACTGAATAGGTTCTTGGTATTCTAAGCAGTGAATTCGTATTATCCAGATAGTCGCGATATGCTGAGAAGTATCCCTCACGATGTAGAATAAATATGATTAATTTATTATTTAATCATATTTAATGAATTAGAGAATTTATATAAATAATGATAAAATAGTTTTATTATTATTTATTTCTACTACCGGCTTAATATTGAACCTACAGGGTCATACCATAAAAGAGAATGATTTAATGGTGGAGAAATTAATTAATAATGGCCGGTAATTATTTATTTATGAAATAAATAATTAATTAGCATATTTAATAATTGATTAAATGACATTTAATTAATTCTTAATATTATTAATTAAGAATTTAATTTTGGAAATTAAATCAAGTGAGAGAATTATTTTTCTAAAGTGTTTAGAAAAGGGATTAATGATTAAAAGGTGTTTTAATTATTAGTTAATTGGTTAATAAGAATAATCAATTAAAGGGTTAATAATAATAATATTTTATGGAAAAATTTCAGCTGAAAATTTTGCCTATAAATATACTATTATAAACCCTATTTGCCTCAACCCAAATAATTAACCCTAATTCAAAAGTAGAACAAGAGGGAGGCAACTAATTATCACAACCTCTTCCTCCTCCATCACATTGTACTCTTGGTGGATACCGGTGGAGTGTTTCACACTTGAGGAGCAGCTGCTAGGGATTTCTGTTCATCGTTCTTGGATCGCTATTAAGGACCTTCATCTTTCCATTAACGTAAAGCTTCTTAAGGTAAACATACTGGACAATGAATTAAATATTATTTTTCGCATGGATCCTGCGGAGGGTTTCGGTTTTTTTAAGATTTAAATTTACATTTTCGTTGCGTTTATGTGCTAAAAACCCTTCAGCTTGGTTGGACAAGAAATTCACAATTAAAATGGATGTTGTGTTAGCTAAGTTCAAGGAAGAATACATCACAATTCTGGGAAGCAATGCCAGATCCCTAACTCCACAAGAGGTGTATGATGCCATCAATGAGGTCTATAAAGCTCAAATCAAGGCTTTCCACAACGTTGGTAAAGCACTTCAAATCACATTGAATAGACATCAAGACAAGATTATGAAGATGGTCAGGGAAAAGATGGATCAAATCATCCCCTCTCAAACTGAGATCAAAAACCAATTCAAAACCTTCTCTGAACAAATGTCAATGTATGATCTCAGTGGGATTGATAAGAGTGTGAATCATCTGAAAAACTCTTTTGTAGCCTTGCACAAGTTAGTTCAAGATCACATCACTAAATCCAATGACACAAGGTGGAAGTTGGATCAAATGCACACTGCAAGATACACTCCTTTACCTTTGGTCATGGATGAAATTCAGAAACATGTGCAAGCTACATTTGGACCATCTACTGTTCTCTCTACTACAAGCTTCTCTCCACAATACCTTCAAGAACTCAAGACACAGGTAGCTTCTCTGGAAATCTCCAATAAATCTCTCAATGCTCAAGTTCATGCTTTGACTTCTCTAGTCAAGAGTCAACAAACAGACATCAAGACCCTAGTGGACTCTCACAAGCATCTCCAAATGCAAAATTCTGTTGCTTTGGGAGCCATCATAGGGAAGCTCAATATTCCTCTACCATCACTTCCTGAACGTATAAGGCCTGAAATTCCTACTCCCCTTCTCATGCCTGCCAACAAGACTAAGGGGGAGATAGAGGCTAGGCTAGCAAGATCAATATCATCTACTCAACATGTTCAGGTTGCTGAACAGAGCTTCAGTCAAGAAGTAGATATTGATATGGAGAGGCTTATTAGGGCTGTTCAAGGACCAAGTCTGAGCAGGGAATTTGATGAATTGCTCAAGGCTCTAAAGGCTTCTCTCAACAATAACCACTTCACTTACAAAAAGGCCCTAGACAAGATAATAAACTTCTTAAGGGTGATCATGGTGACTAAAGACAATTTTCAGGAAAAGAGGATAGTGGTCAATACAAATGACTCTGGGATAGATAGGTGTATGCAGGTGTCCCAAAATTATCTTGTATAAAGGAGGGCATCTGAGTTTGACATTCTAATAAACAAAGTCAAAGTTGTGACTCATGAAAATAATCTATTGCTAGCTGAACTGAAAAATGCTCAAATGGTTGCTTTTCCTGAAGCATGCCAACAGCCAAGAAAGGGAGCGACATACATCTGTCCTACCACCAAACACTTCAAACACTTCCAAATTCCTAAACAATGTGTCATGGCCAACAAGAAGTTTATCATGATTTTGGAAACTGGTTTCAAAGCAAAGAAGAATAAGAATTTTAAAGATGTAGAGATGATTAAGTTGTTGGGGAGATATCTAAGGGATGCTGAAGCCAACTTGGCCAAAACTCAAATGAACAAGGATAATTTGGATGATGATAAGCAGAAGAAAGATGATCAAAATCCTTCTGGATTAAATCCAAGTCAATCCACTAAGCTAGCTGGAAGTAAGGGTGGAGAGAAGAAGAAGGAGGATGAAAAGAAGAATGATGAGAAGAAGAGAGCAAGTGAGAGAAGAAGCAAGAAGAGACATGATGGCTCAGAACCACAACACACCCTAAAAATCCAAAAAACTCTAGCTCAACCTCTAGCTCAATCTTCTATGCCAACAACCTCAATCATCAAACCACCTCTAACCTCTAAGCTAAAATTTCTATACAAACAAACAGCAAACAAATTCCTGAAAACACCAATCACCTCAAACCAAACATCTCTAAAGAAAATCACAAACTTACCTTTAGCCAAGCCTTTACTAAAAGTCAAATACAACTCTGTTGGGAGGAAGCCTAAGAAAGCCAAGCCTACAGAAAAAGTAGAAGTCACTGAAAGGGCCATCTGGAATTGTTTCAAGCAAACTGACTATCTACCTTTGAATTGGTGCATCTCAGATGAAGATTATTTTCAACAACATGCTGAGGAAATAGTTAGAGTCTAGGTTGTATCTATGAGGGAAGTTAGAATTTACTATAAAGATGGGTCCTTCACCTTCCTTGGCTGCACTTTAATGGATTCTCTCTCTCCCATAGAAATCAAAAGAGTGATAAGCTTGCTAAAGGATAAGCATACTGCTACATGAGTATGGAGAACAATTTTGGATGAGTGGCTGATTGTAAGAGAGGAAAGAAAAAAAATGAAGCTGAGTATGAGGAAAGATTAGAAAGTATGATGAGGAAATTGAAATGTTCATAAAAAGGTCATAAGAACTGAAAGCAAAGGGAATGAGCAGAATATCTAAGGATGGGAAGTTTCTAAACATCAAAGCTGGCTAATTCTCTAAATTTAGAATTGATTGACTAAATAGTGGTTATCCAAAAGCAGACAGAATCAAACTTGTAGAAGCTCTAAGTGGGACACCTATTGTAGAAGAACTTGAAATTCTTGTTCACTTAAAGGATCTCCTTATATAAGAAACAGAAGCAAAAACAGTCTTTACCTGATGCTTGTAACTACTTAAACTTTGTAAATCTTTCAATGTATAAAATTTGTAATTGTGTCAATTTTCATGTAATTACTTTATTTTCCATCATAACTTGGGGTTAGTCTTGTTAACAGGCATGAATTTGTGTTAAGCAATCTTCTCACAAATTGGGGGAGATTGTTGTGCAAGACATGCCTGTACTTCAACAAGACTATGTCAAACTGACAACCCTAAGTAAGTTGTATTGTAATCTTAGTTTGCATTTTGTATTGTGACATTTAAAGTCTGTAAAAATGTCAAAGAGCAGACTGGAGTCTTTTTGTTTAAACAATATCAAGCCTAAAAATTCTATCTAGAAGAAGATCAAGAAGATCATACCTCAGAAGAATTATGAAGAAGCTTGGAGTTGAATAAATCTGTTTTGATAAAAAATATTCTAAGTCAAGATCTTTACAAATCACAGATTTAGTGTTATAGAGAAGTCATTCGAGAACTCCAAATGACTTATCGAGAAGTCAGGAAAGCTACTAGAGAACTCAGAGATATCGACAAGCCAATTGAAGACATGAAGATTGGAGATATCGACAAGTCATTTCTTCACTAAAGAACTCAGAGTTATCGACAAGTCAAAAATCACTAGAGAACTCTGAGTTATCGACAAGCCAGTTATCACTAGAGAACTCTGGGTTATTGACAAGTCAATTAGTCACTAGAGAACTCAGAGTTGTCTACAAGTCAAAGTGAAGACATGAAGTGGAGAGATCTCGACAAGCTAAATTCTCTTATAAAAAACTCAGAGACCTCTACAAGTCAAATCTATTATGGAGAATTAGAGATCTCGATAATTCAATATACTTATCGAGATGTCAAGATCTCTGTTAGGTCACACAACACTGTAAAAGGGGATTGAATACAGTGTAGAATACAATCAAATCGATTTAAAGCACAAGTAACAGAAAATAGATGTATTCGATATAATAAACTCTGTTACAATGGAACTGTTCTCTCTCAGTGATGAACATATATCACGAGAGCTGCTAGGTTACAATATATGATTTTCTCGATGATCGTAACTCTTATAGAGTAAACCTATGTATGTGTTTATATAGACACACAATTACAAGATAACTTCTAATTGATATGGAATATAATTATGTCTCCTAAAATATATCAATCAGATATCTTATATAATTCTTCTAGTCCTCTAACTCTTTCCATGCATATCTTTTTTTTGTATTAATCTCGATCTTCTTTCCTATAAATCAGCTTCCTTCCTTAACTATTAGTCCTTCAGTATTTAAGTTCTGATATCCATCTTCTGATATTATCTTCTAATAATCTAAGTCCTGATATCCTTAAGTCCTGACTTCCAGTAAATCCTGATTCCAGTAAGAAATGATATTTCCTGTTGGTTAAGATCTGAAAACTAAACATAAAACATATTATAGATGACATCTCAAATATATCCAACAATCTCCCCCAACTTGTAAATTATGCAAGAATGTACAAGTTAATAGATTTGATGATGTCAAAAACATTTAAGTTCAAATGCAATAAGAGTTTAATAAGACTATTAATTACAACTTACAAAACTTCCAGCTTTATCAACATTACTGAATCAATCTGAATCCATAATGATTCTTAAATAAATCATTTATCAGATTATCTTCAGCTTTCTTCAGAACTTCAGCTAACTGTGCTTTGACCTGCATCAGTTATTCTTCTTTACTATCACCAATTTGATAAATGGATATTTTGAGAGCTTGAATTGATGTTCTTTCAAGTCCATCACCAATTCTGATAACCTTAGGATGTGAAGAGTTTTCATTATAACATAAGCATCTTCCTTTCAGAATAACTTCCACCTTAGCAGAATTCTTCAGCATAGGAATTTCTCGTCCATCACCTTCAGTAATCATTGGACTGTAATGAGAAGTCTTTGTACCAGAGATTCTGAATAGATCTCTTATAGCCTTCAAAATGTATTCTGGCCATCTTCTTGTAACATCATATTTTACTTCCAGAAGATAGTGAATATGTTGAAGTTCTCTGATAGACTTCTTTAATACATCAGTATCAGCTAATCTATAAGTCCTTCCATCATTGAGAAATAAGATCAATTTCTCTTTTGGATTCTCCTTATCATGAGATTCTATCACAACTTGAGCAGACAACACCTTGTCAAGGTGCATTTGTTTGATTTGTTCATATGGTTTGTCTGTCAATATGAAAGGATCTCTTAGAGTAACCTCTACTCCTATTTGAATCTTCTCTTCGTCAGAACCTAATCCAGCTCTATCTCCAGGTTGCTTGGATTTCAACCCAAATGTAGCAAGTTGATTAATCATGAGATTGGATTTTGGCTCAACTGGAGTAGCTTTCTTCCATAACAGCTTCTTCATATCAGTAATTGTCATTTTATCCAAATCAACTTGAGCATTGTCAGTAGTTGATGTCTTGATAGCTTGATCAGAATTTGTTGTTTCTTCTGTAGCTTCCTGTCCTTTATTCTGAATAACAACTTTAGCAGTGTCAGAGATTGTTTTAGAATCTTCATTTATCTTTCTTTTTTTCAGAATTTAAATAGTTTCATCTTCAATAAGATTATCATCAGTTACTTGAACCATTTTACACACTGGTTTCATCAGATCTTGAGAAGTTTTCAAGTCCAGTGACTTGGTTGGTAAATAAATTTTTCCTTTCCCTTTGTCTTTGGGATCACTCACAATCTGTGATCTAGTCTTGAACTTTGCAGTTTCAGAATTTGACTTTTCCTTGATCACAATGCCTTTTTCCTTAGGCCTTGGAGGTTTCTTTGCATCAGAAGCTTTAGACTTAGGATTTGTCTTCTCAGCATCAAATCTAGCTTCTTCCTCCTTGAGAGTTTCTAAATCCATTCCTGGATTGTGTTTCAGAAATTATCTTCTTGCTATCTCCTCATCAAATGTCTGGATTTTAGGATCTTTGTAATAAACAGTAGTCTGCTTCCCCTTTAACTTCAGAGTTTGCAAAAACTTCTGAGAGTCTTCAGATCCAGACTGAATCAGAATATCAGAACTTGACATCAGACTTTGCTTATCACCACTTGACTTCAGTCTTTGAGCATTCACAGCATCAGAACTTGACTTGTTCTGAATAGAAGATTTTCCTTGAACTTTTCTTTGACCTCTGCTCTTTTCAGAGTTTCCCTGGTCATCACCTTTATCATCCTTTTTCTTCAGTTCTTAAGTAGGTGAGCATTTGGACTTAACTACCTTATCCCCCTTTTTGGCATCTGTTAGGAATATGTGTATTAGTTTGATGATAAGTTAAACAAAACACTTAAGTAGAAATCTAGTGTTTGTAGCCTTAACGGATAAGACCATTCTGGCTATCCGTTGATGGAGTATATTTACTTAGAAATAAGTTTAGTATTGTAGCACATTTCAGTTTCTGTATTTAAGTTATAATTCTTAGATGTTGTGGGAAATTATAAGTCATGTTGACTACTAGTGGATATGCAAATAGGAGGGCTAATTGTAAATATTTCATGCCTTGTAATTTTGTATAAATGAAGTAGTATCAACTGATAGATTAAAGGCCTTCAACGGGTGAGAAACAAAGCTTCAACGGATGTCTCTAAAGCTTCAACGGATAACATCCATCAACGGATGAGTGCATCAACGGATAAAGCTTCAACTGCTAATGCATCAACGGATAAAGCTTCAACTGATAAAGCATCGATGGATAAAGCCATCAACGGATGAAAGCTTCAACGGATGCTAAGTTCAATAGCAATTGACAGTGACAATTCATAAGCTGACAGAGGCACATGGGTTGACAGAGACAATTGGAATGTGGTAGCCTCTTGGAGGAATCAAGAAAATGCAGCATTTCTATTCTGGTGCAAACAAGGAAGTACTCAAAGATTCACAAATTATTCTAGATTGCATTGGATAGAGAAATGAAGAAGAAACATGTGAAGAATCTTTTTAATTGTATTTGTGCTTTTGTCTTCACTTGTAATCTTGGTGATATATAAACCAAGTTGCAGCTAGTAATTAGATGGTGAATTTTCCAGAGCTGTTTAGAAAAACATAGAGAGAAAATCATCTAGTTTGTACTAGGACGCAGCTGTGATCAATTCTTTTGAATCACAGATTTTCTGAAATACACATCTCTGGTGGAACAACAAATCCACCAGAAAAGTTTTTAAAGCCTTTGTGTTCTTTACATTTGTGTCTTGAATATATATCTGTCTTCATCTGCTCAAAGTAATTCACACAAAACTGCTCATCAAAATACTTAGCCTTTGAAACTGCTCAAAACTTGAAAAAGTTTTGAGATTTACATTCAACCCCCCTTCTGTAAACCTCATTGTTAGTTCCTTGGGAATAACAATTGGTATCAGAGCAAGCTCTTAACTTACAAAGAGTTTAAAGATCTATTCTACTAACATCATGAGTAAGAAAGATATTGGTGTAAAGATTCCAATCCTGGAAATAGATAATTATCATCACTGGAAAGTGAAGATGCATCTACATCTTCTCTCTCAAGATGAAAGCTACATCAACTGCATTGAAAATGGTCCTCACATCCCTCACAAGGTGGCCACAGCTGCAACTGCCACAGTTGCAACTGCCACAGTTGCTGTTGGACAGTCTATTCCCAAGCCAAAAGCAGAATGGACTGATGAAGATATTGAAGAGGTTCATAAGGACAAGAAAGCCATGGACATTCTGTTTAATGGCCTAGATCAAGACATGTTTGATAATGTCATTAACAGCCAAACTGCTAAGGAAATTTGGGATACTGTGCAACTTATCTGTGAAGGTACTGAACAAGTTAGAGAAAATAAAATGCAGCTTCTCATTTAACAGTATGAATACTTTCATTTTGAAGAAGGAGAATCACTAAATGACACCTTCAATAGATTTCAGAAACTGTTGAATGGATTGAAGTTGTATGGCAGAGTGTACCAAGTCAAGGATTCCAACTTAAAATTTCTGAGGTTTCTACCAAAGGAATGGAAAACTATGACTGTTTCACTAAGGAATTCTCAAGATTATAAGGACTTCACACTTGAGAGATTATATGGAATTTTGAAGACCTATGAACTTGAGATGGAGCAAGATGAGCTGTTGGAAAAGGGAAAGAGAAAAGGTGGATCAGTTGCACTTGTAGCTGACAATGAGAAGACTGAAGCCAGGAATGAAGAAAAGACAATGCCAAGTCTCAAAATTGGCACAAGCAAATCAGAATCAAGTAAGGGAAAGGAGCAAGTAGCTGAGGTTGAAGATAGTTCCAGTCAAGATGACTCTGATGATGTTGACGAACATCTGGCTTTTCTGTCCAGGTGGTTTGCAAAGATGAAATTCAAGAAAAATGCTAGATTCACTAAGCCAAACAAGAACATGATGGACAAATCTAAGTTCAAATGTTATAACTGTGGCATAAGTGGGCACTTTGCAAATGAGTGCAGAAAGCCAACTTCTGAAAAGAAGAAATTTGAGCAAGTGGATTACAAAAAGAAATATTTCGATCTGCTCAAACAAAAGGAAAGAGCTTTTCTGACTCAGGATGACTGGGCAGCTGATGGAGCAAATGAAGATGATGATATGGAATATGTCAACCTAGCACTGATGGCTAATTCTGATGAAAATGAAACTAGTTCATCAAGCAACCAGGTAATTACTACTGATCTCTGTCAGCTTTCTAAAATTGAATGTAATGAAGCTATAAATGATATGTCCAATGAATTATATCATTTGCGTGTTTCTCTTAAATCATTAGCTAAAGAAAACATAAGAATTAAAGAGAATAATTTGTTTTTAAGTGATAGGAATACTGTGTTAGAGGGTAAGGTAATTGAGCTTGAAAAGATTAAAATCAAATGCTTATCTGTTGAGAGTGAACTAGAAGAATCTGTTAAGAAAATAGAAATTCTTTCTAAATAATTAGAACGTGAGCAAGATGTAATCAAGGCCTGGAAAACATCTAGGGATGTTAGTGCTCAGATTGTCAAGGTTCAGGGAATTGAATCACTCTGTGAGAATGCCTGGAAGAAAAACAAAAAGGAAGTAGAATTAATTGATGGATTGTCAACGGATGTGGAATCAACGGATGATGAAAGTTATCCGTTGAAGGAAGAAAAGGAGCATCCATTGAAGGCTCATCAATTAAAACAGGCAAATGATTCTAAAAAGAACAATTTGAAAAATCTCAATAAGAAGTTTGGTTCAACTTCCAAGAACTTTGTCAAAGAAGAGGTTAGCACATCCAAAGATGCTAGTAAGGTGAATATAGGACACATGACTTTAGATCAGTTGAAAAATAGGCTTAAGTTGGTTGAGGATAAAAAGGAAACCAAAAGGAAATCTAATAGAAATGGGAAGGTAGGGATTAACAAACACAACAATTACACACCTGATAAGTATGCTCCTAGAAAAAGTTGTGTGCATTGTAAAAGTGTTAATCATCTATCTGCTAACTGTAAATCTGTTAAGAATGCTCCCATGCCTTTAACTCCTTCCATGCCTAACATGTCTATGTCACCTCTGCATGCTATGCCTGTTATGTCTTAACAGAATCATCATGCACATTTTGCAAACATGCCATATGTTAATAATCCTTATTTTACTGCATTCAGTATGTCTCAAATGCCATAGATTATTGGTATCGGAGCTACAGGTTATAAGTCAATGAAACAAGCCTAGATTGTTGGGATTGGGTAGAGGGTTAGGATTAGGAATAGGAAATAGAAAGATAAGACGTTGTGAGGTTTAGTGCGATTGTATAATAGGTCTCTGGCACGGTTCGTATTGTGATTTGGGATTCTTAACTTGTGACGTGATTCCCAGACAATTACAATGGCGGATCCTGATTTTCCTATATCATCTGATCGTTTGGAGCTTTCTGTTCGAGGATCGTCATCTTCTCTCAGATTTGATTTGCACCTTGTTCCTCCATCAGTATTAATGGCACTACCTTTTGTTATGACAGTTGCACCTCTTCAAGTTATTCCACGCTATTCTACCACCTCTTGTTATGAGACTACCTATTTAAGAACCTCGATCTGATTATTCTTATTTTACTAGACTTTCGGTTGTGAGTGTATCTCTTCAATTTACCCTACATCCTGTTCTATACCCTCAGTTTAAAACTTGTCCTATGAAGCAGTTGTACCTATGAGGATGAATGCGGAAGTCGCAATAAATGGTGGGTATTGAGATACAAATAAAGGTGAGAAGAAGTTTAGAAAGAAGATTCAAGTGTTTCGGAGGATAGCTGTTACCTGGTTACAAGAAGCTATTAGTGATTAGGCCACCCGTAACTATCTTTTGGAATGCAGTAGATAAGTATTAAAAAGTGAGTTAGAGGAGATTATGGTTCTGGAGCTTTTTTGAAGATAATTAATGGTGTTATGACGATATGATATATTTATAGTAATAAGGTGATATGGCATTAGCCGACTTGTTGACTATTGGATAGTCTGTTCCACTTAACGATTGCAAAGTTGATAACGGGAGTATTACTAGTATGGGAGCCTTGATGTGAAGCTACGAATAAGATAACGTGCAACGACAATTGAAGTTTTGTCAATTAAGAAAGGCAAATGGACACGATGAAGGAGAAAGGTAGATTGAAGTAAATGGACCTTTCTGTGATCGTTCCTTTAATTTGGTACCTTGTTATAGGTCGGAAGGACAACAACCAACTCATACGGTAAGGACAACCAGATTTATGATTTTCAAAATTTCAACAAGTTTTTGAAAAAGATTTTCCTTATAAAATTTCTAAAAGCCTTTTTGAATAAAGTAAGTTTTAAACATTGGTTGTCAAGTTACTACTTGAGTTTCTTGTTTGTCAAAAAGACCCGGATTACCTGGAAGGATACTTATTTTAGATTTAGTATTCTTAATTCAGAGGACAAAGTGATCCGTGATTATGAAGAAGTTGATTATTCCTAACAGAAAGGTACAAATATTGTTTGATAAGATTAACAACAAAAGCAGCGTATGGAGCAATTACTTATCCAATTACAGGGCAATCCAAGTTCAAAGAATTCATTGATCTAACAGAAGCCTGAGTATGACTGAAAGAGATTGAGAAGATTTCCAGATTTTCTTAAAAGAAGAATATTATTAATAAAAGGATCACTATGTTGAATGATTCGGGGTTATTCTAAATTGGAAGAGGAAACTCGTGGTTATCTGGTAGAGATGCCATTATGATCGAATTGTTAAAGTATTATACGTGTAGGTGCGATATTAAAGACGCAAGACTTAACAAGTAAGAATCTATCATAATGCTTAATGTGCGAAGGTATTTTAGCGTACCCTCTAAAGTTATTATATGACACAATTAGGATATGATCGAACAAGCTCGAAAGGTGAACACAAGTGGAATGTGGATGGTGACCAATGGTATCATTCTTGTCCTCAATATTACAACATATATTCCTATTCAATTCCTAAAAATGTATGAACTTCTTTTCTTAATAAACTCCTTATGATGATATCAAAAAGGAGGATACTGCATTCCTTTCAAATTTAATTGTTTCCCTCAAGTTTTGCTTTCTGATTGGGACAAACAGTATTATGGTAAGGCACTTTGTCAGAATGACGAAGAGTCGGGTGGGACGCCACCTAATCATGTGTTGTATGCCATATGGTATGAAAGACTGGCCATCTTAAGTACCAATATGGTTGCCCCATTCATATCCAAATCCTTGTTTCTTCTTTCTTTTCAACTATAATTTTTGTTGAATTGTGAATCCTTCTGGTTGTTTTGTTGTACTATCGTTCTTTGCAAGAGTTTTTCTAACATAAATCAACGTATTATGGACCAAGCGGGCAAAGTTCCATCTACCTTTCACATATGAAAAGCAAATAAGGGCATATGACGAGAATTGCAAATCACTAGCCCCAGTCAGGGATGCACTAAGAGTTAAGGGAATCTACTCCAATGAGGAATACATCTCCGAGAACGAGAAATTGCGATTTTCCTGTGAAATATGTTATTAAGACGTGGTGATGTAAATGATTATCATGGATACTTTATGCGTTAAAGTATTGAAAGATGTGAGAGCAGATTGATTGTTTAGCTCCCAAGGTTTTGTTGATAAGATGAATTACCCTATTGAATTGATAAGATTGCGATTAAAGGGCTAGCAAGTCAAGAGCATGTAATTGCTGAATGAGTAAGTACCAATGGTGGAATTGGGATTTCTGGCAATAAGTTGTGAAGAATTGATATCATTTGAAATAAGAGGATTTGACATTATTCTAAGAAATGGATTAACTATTTAAGTGTAATGCCCAGACAAACCAACGTGATGAAGAGATAGTCCTAAAGACGTCAAATGAAAATATGACGAGGTTTAAAAGATGAAGGAAGGTAAAGAATTTGTTAGCAATGATTTAAGCTAAAAGGTTACGGTGACCAAGAGGTCAATACTGTGGTGATTATAAATGGAAGTTAGGAATAAATAAAATTTGAAGGTTTTATAGTAATTAATGAGTTTCAAGATATGTTTCCAGATGAGTTATCAACATTTCCTCCGGATAGAGAAATGAAGCTCGCGATTGACGTAGCACCTGAGACAAAGTCAGTGATTAAGGCCTTACCCAAAATGGCACCAATTAAAATGAGGAAGTTAGCAAAGCATATGCAAGAAATGTTAGAAGAAGGAGCGATTAGACCTAGTCTACCCCCTAAGGCCTAAAGTGCACCGGTATTAATTGTTAATAAGAAAGATGGAAGTATGAGACTATGCGTCGACTAGAGAAAGCTCAACAAGTTTACTATCAAGAGTAAGTATCTGTTATCTTGAACTGCTGATGTGTTTGATCAAACCGAAGAAGCCAAGTATTTTCTAGAATTGATTTAAGATTTGGGCGTTACCAATTGGAGATTGAACCTATGAACATATCAAGGATAATTTCCAGAACTAAGTACTGCTGATATAAAGTTCTAGTGATGTCATTTGAATTAACCAATATACCAATAATATTTGAACTTGACGAACAGAATCTTTAAGGAATATCTGGATGAGTTGTATTTGTGTTACTTAAAGTCAACGGAGGATCATGCGAAGCATTTAATGACAACTGAGGAGTCGGAGAAGAAAGAAGTTGTATGTAAAGTTTGCAAGGTGAAAGTTTTGATGATAGAAAGCATAAGTAATCAGTGAGGAGGAGACCAAAGGAGATCCAGTAGAACTTAAAGTTACTATGAATAAAGACAGGCCAAAAGCACCAATAAAAGTAAAAAGTTTTACCATGGACCGGTTATACTGAAAATTTGTGCAAGATTTCTTGAAAATTGCGATACCTTTGACGAAGCTAATCAGGAAAAGCAAGAAGTTTATATGAAATGGAGAAGGGTGAAGAAAGTTTTACGGAATTAATGAAAGAATGGTTACAGCACCTGCTTTATCACTTTGAAAGTATCAAGGAGATTTGGTAGTTTATAGTGATGCTTCTCATAAGGGAGTAGGATGTGTGTTGATGCAGTATAATAAAGTTATTGTATATGCACCCAGACAACCGAAACCTTATGAGCAGAAGTATCCTACTCATAATTGGGACTAACAGTAATAATATTTGTTTTGAAAGATTGGGAAACATTATATGTATGAAGGAAGATATAAGATCTATACCGACCATAAGAGTTTGAAGTATGTATTTGCAAGGAAAAGCAAATGAAGTGGCAACCGATAAGCAAAAAGGAGAAAATAAACCTAGAGACTGCACCGAAAAGAACTACCTATGGAATTTCAGAAGTTGGAATTGGAAGCTAGATTTCATAATCCAAAAAGAGCAAGGATGGACAGTGTGACCTTTCAGTCGAAGTTATTAAGGAAAAGATAAGGAGATGTCAAGAGAAGATAATGGATCACGATGTTAGCAGTTAGTAAGAGGAAATTTATACGCCCAGCAGAACGAACACGATATCCCCAAGTTTTCTTCCAGCACTTGGATGCTACAAGTAGAAGAACTAAGAAATAAGATCCCACAGGGAATTCACAATATAAAGTATTTAATCTATTGAAGAGATGCCAAGATATATGGAAATTTAAAGGAAAATAGTGATAACCGGGTATAAGAAGGAAATTTTAAGATGGATTAGGAAGTGTTGGACATGTCAAAGGATTAAGACGAAGTATTGGAGGCCTAGTGGATAAGGCAGACCCAGGGAGTGGTTTTATAAAAAGCGAATCGTGAAGTGTAGCAGTGATGTTAAGGGAGAAAAGGAATGAAATTATGGGAGTATGAACTAATTATTGAGAGTTTAACGAAACAATGAATAAGAAAAGTGACCCCTGTAAAGAATTGATTACTTGCGAGACCTAATTCAAGAAGTATGTTATATCTCGGGAATTAACTTAAGAACCGATTTGAGAACATATCAGAGATTACGATTAAAGTGAGTTAAGAGCATTACAAGCTCTGGTGATATTACGTGAAATAACAAGTGTATCAGGTGACTATAAGGAATTAAGGAACATGGTGTATAAAGAATACTCAGATAAGCAAACTGTATGTATTGATAACATCCTCAGTTACTCAAAGAATAAGAAAGTCTACATGGAATTGCCCAAGGATTTTTCTCCAAAGATCAAAAGGAAAGCAACTATACGTCAAGTTTTCAAGAATGAAATTTTGACTAAGATTAGTAAAAGATTTTGAATTAATCCATTAACAACTATCAAAGCAAAGCCGTATGGTAACAGATGCCTTATGCCGACAGAAAGGATTGAATGTAATTAAGACCGCCAATGAGTTAATAAACGAATTGGAAAGAGTGGAATCTGAAGTTCAAATACTTAAAGGTGATAATACGTGAGTATATAAGATTACTTTTCAGCCTTAACTGATGAAAAAGAGTAAGAAATATTTAAATTTTTGGAAACCAAGTTGAAAACGAGCACCATCTATCATCCTTAAACGGAGAGTCAAAGTACGGAAGTGATTCAGGAAATGTAAGATATGTTGAGAGGTTGAGTTTTAAGGAAACACTGGAATGATCATTTATCAGCAATGTCAACTTTGGAATGCCACTTTACCAAGCTTCATGTGAACGCAAGTGTAGGTCCCCATTTCTATTAAAATAAAGTGGGAGAAAGAAAGTTGTCAAATTCTAAGTTAAATCGGCACACCAAGAGCGTAGTGATATCGATTGAAGCAGCTCAGAGTAGACAAAGAAAGAAGGCGAAATTGTATCGAGAGAGAGTATGAACATAGAAATAGGACCAGTAGTGTTAGTAAAAGTTTCGCATTGAAAGAGATTGGATAAGTCTGAGTAAAAGGGAGAAGTTAAGCCCTAAATTTAGTAAACCATTCGAGGTATCGACAAATATAGATAAAGAGATTGGATAAGTCTGAGTAAAAGGGAGAAGTTAATGATTACCGTCACAACAGTGTGTACAAATAATGTGTTTTGCCTGTCATTGCTAAAGCGATAAGTATCTGATTTGAAAAAGCAATTGAGTAAGAGCCAATGGGCTCTTGTCTAAGTTTGTTCTGCATATAGTGATCGATCCAAATTCTTGATTGTTAAAAGCGAGTTCTTAGAAATGAGAGTATATCTATAGTAAGTACGTTTGAAATCCTCGAGTAGAAGAGTCTACTTAGGAACTAGAGTCAGATATGCTTGGCAAATATCCTCACTCGTTTAGTTAGACCAGATTCTGATGACAGAATCTTTTTAAGGGGGAAGGATATAACGACTCGTGTATTTTTGAATTATTTAATATCTAATTATGGAAATATTAATTAAATAAAATATGTGTATTGGTTTTGACCGCTATGTGTTATTTGATTATTATATATATATGTGTGATTTATGGTATACCGGGTTGTCCGCGTGGTTAACTACGGAGTCGTATTGAATTGTTTTCACTTTTAAAAATGGATTTACTGCAAATTTATTTGCATAAATATATGAAATATCTTTAAAATTGTTTTTATGGTTTTACAATTATATTAATTATTTTTATTTTTAGGATTTTATAAAATTGAGAAATTAATATTTTATTGATTATTTATCTTTAAATGATTTTCTGATTACTTTTAATTGTAAAATCCATAGTTAATTCCAGAATTCTTCAAAAATTATGAAACTCATATTTATTGAAGTTTGGAATATTTCAAGAATTTTAAAATTATTTTGGAAATTTTTGGGATTAATTTTACCCGCGCGTTGATTCGTTTAATTGATAAAAGCGGGTACAAATTGTATTTCAAAAATTATTTAAAAATTTCAAAATTTATGTTTTTATAAACTTCGGGATATTTGTAGCATTTGAAGACTATTTTCGTGACTTTCTGAATTTGTTTTAAGCGCAGCTAGGCTCGTTAATCGTTAAATACGGATATAAGTTGCGCTCCAAAAATGGTTTAAAAATTATGAAATTTTATTTTTGTTAGTTTTGAATTACTCCGGGAATTTTAAGAGTATTTTGAAATTATTTTGATGTATTTTTATTCGCAAATATATTGCTTAAAAATGGAAATTCGGGGCAAAAATTGGATTTGGAGGACGAAACAGGACACGTGTTAAATTCTCATATCCTCAGCAGATACGTGTCATTCAGCTGTTGTTTTGATTGCAAAAATAATAATAGTAACAGGGCACCCCCTGTTTTCCTCCTCTCTCGATCTCGATTATCTCTATGTTACCCCAAATTAATCTCCGCTCTCTCTCCCACATCCCTTCTCTGCTCCCCACTTCTTCTCTCCCCATTTTCTTCTCCTTGCTTCATGTGCTTTGGTTGCTGTCGTCTTTGTTATTCCGGCCCTTCGCCGCCGATTTCGGCTTGGCGGCTGTCTCGGTGATTTTACTGCGTATATGTATTTGTGAGTATATGTATACGTGATTCGTGGGTGTGAGGTTCCGTTGGTCACTGCTGTTATGCGTTTCTGCTGTCATTTCTCTTCATCTCCGGCCGCCGCCGTGGTTTCTCCGGCGAGGTGGCCGGCGTACGTGTGTCCAGTTGAGTTGCTGTTACGTTACTGGTTGCGTTTGGTTCACTGTTACTCGAAGTTACCATTTTATGAATTTAATTTATTAATCGTTGTAATATTCGTATGACTTTATGTGATTATGCGAATTATGGATTTCGATTATTTTGAATTTTATCGGTGAAACCTGAGATCGGAAACCCGAATTGGGCACCTCTGGGTTTTTGCCGCCGTCACCAATGAACATTAGTGAGCTGACGGTGGACGATGATGATGTTTATCTGAGTCCTAATATTTTAAAATAAATAAATTAATTCGTGAAATTATTTTTGAAACGAGAATTTGATTTTACATTAAAGTCGAGTACGTAATTTAGTTGACGAATTGTGATTGGATTGATTGTTGGATTGAACTGGTGGTTGGGATTGTGGTTGTTGTGAATTGGATTGTTGTTATTGAATTGACGTCGACTAATGTTTCGACGGGTAGTCCGATAAACAAAGGAGACGCTGCCCGATTTCCGGGAAACTGAATTATGTAAATACGGGAACGTATCCAATGATTATCGGGACGTCGAGTGACTATATGTATATGTGTATGTTTTATATACAAAACTTGGTTGTACGATATTATGAAATATTTTGCCAAATCGATAACCCTGATTTCGTAAAATAAAGAGTATATATATATATATATATATATATATTCCGAAAACGAACACCGAACCAATTTTCGAGATTGTGAACCCTACTTGTTGCGTGTGTTATTATAATATACATAATTACCAGTCAGGTTTGAATATCGTTGGGTAAAATTGGTATTGAGGATATGTCAAGCATACCTAGACATCTAACGTAGGGTATTTCGACCCTGTAGGTTATAGTCGGGAACCTGAAAGTGGATGATGGACTAAAGATAACCTAGCGGTCAGTCGACGAGCTCAGTAGAGTTTCGACAGAAAAACCTGAGTGTCAAAGTCGAATCCAATGGGATCTAGTGGTTGGACGTTAAAGCCTTAGCGACAGAGTCGGCTCAGAGTTGATCAGTAATAGATATAAAGCCCTGTAAGGCAAGTATTTCTGAACTTTTCTTCAAAATATATTACCAATGGTTTCGAACTGTTTCATAACATGTCGTTATTATTCAAAATAACTCATGTTTTATATTGCAAGTGTTTTAAACTACTTAACCTTGAACCCTGATTTTCTTGATCTTGAGCCATAAGCCTTATTCTCTGTAAACCGTCCTTTGTTAATCCTCAGACACCAAACATTGGAAAAAAATTGTTTGAAAACACCGAAACTTTTATACCCCAACCATTCCTTATAACATCAAAGAACTATACCTTGAAAAATCATTACTGGTCTAATACCTGATCCTTTACAAACTGGAAACCGTTTCTTATACATACCCTGATATACTCTTGTGATACTTAAGAATTGCATTATGCTTTTATACCAATGCTTTATCGCTGTTGATTATGATCTTTCTTATTGAATTACATTGTTTGTTACACTAAAGTGTTTTAGAATTGGATAGTTTTCTTTATATGGACCAGATTCGTGGTCAGACCAGAGTCGTATTAGGCCAATGTGTGCCTTGGATCCAGTTCGTAGAGCAGAGCTGTGTGCTTCGCTCGGGGTTAGTGTGTGACTGATCAGCAGCCTAACCTTGGTTTCTTTTAAAACTTAAAATGAATATCCAATTCTAATGATTAGTTAAAAAGAAACTTGATTCCTCTGAATCATTTCATTTAATTATTGCTTAACCTCAATTGTCTCTATGAAGACTTGCTGAGCTAGTTAGCTCACCCTTGTGATTCTTTTATATATTTTACAGTTGAAAAGAATATGGATGATAGTGAAGTTCCTCAGTCCAAAGTGCGGGCTAAGGTTCTAGTTGAGTTGGATCGAGCTCGCAGAAGCTTCATGCAGTAGAGAGATAGTCAAATTATAAGAATGATTTTATTATCAGTTGTAAGTTAAATTAGTTGGGATTTGGTACGTTGTAATAAAGGTTAAGATTGTGGCTTGTTTTCATACTTTAACCTGTTACGATCCGTGGTTATGTGAAGCAGGGTCATTACAAATAATATTTCCTATACAGGTTTATATATTGTGTAGGTGTTGTAGACCCCAAACTTCTGACCCGGGTTTGGAGGGTGCCACATAAAGTCTGATCAACTTCAGTACATCTTTGAAATAAGGCATAACATAGAAAAATGCTTAAAATCTGTCATCAGTCATGATGTCTACTATATAATAAATTTATGCAAGAATCCACCTCAACTGTTTGTGCTCATTTTATGCATCTTTTGAAATTCCTTTTTACAGTGGCTACTCAGTATAAGTGAGTCACGACTGCTTATCAGAATTTCTGGTGTTATCAGAGTATTTCTCCAGTAATCATAGAGTGTGAAAATTCACCAAGAAAAATTTTTGCTTTTCTAATGCATATTACTTAATACCAGCAATGCACTTGGGTCTTCCCTTCCACATTTTTACTCTAGATCTCAAAGGAGTACCTAACTTTTATTATTTTCTTTTCTTTTGATAAGTGAGGCTTATCAGTACTTAGTTCATTCTTAAGAATTACTGACATCAAAATTTGACATATAAGAAACAAGAATCTAGTTTGTGACTTAGTAATAAGATACACAAAGTAAACTTGACTAAGCTCAATATCAGAATCTGCTTGTGTTCATAAGTTCCCACATAAACAACTAATTCAAAATGGGATTTCTAGTATGTTAAAGACTACTAGGTCAGCATCTAGCACAGTTATCCTCATTGGATTGAATAGTCACAGAACATTCAAAACACTTATCAGAGTATATAAATCCATATCAGATTCAATTAGCATTTAATGAATTTTCAAATTAAGCACAGATTACATATAGATAATACAATCTGTAAACACTGATCATAAAGTCTGATGCATGAGAACAAAAACTAGGCAGATTTAGAGAATGAACCTGAAACCATTCCAAGTTCATTTACCAATCTTATAAAAGTAGCTTCACATAGTGGTTTTGTGAAGATATCTGTTAGATGTTGATCTGTTGGAACAAAAAGCAATTCTACTGTACCTTCATCCACATGTTCCCTTATAAAATGGTACCTAATGCTGATGTGCTTTGTCATTGAGTGTTGAACTGGATTACATGTCATAGCAATAGCACTTTGATTATCACAGTAAATAGGGATTTTAGAAAATTCTAACCCATAATCCAGTAACTGATTCTTCATCCAAAGAATCTGTGCGCAACAGCTTCCTGCAACAATATATTCTACTTCTGCAGTTGATGTGGAAATTGACTTTTGTTTCTTGCTAAACCAAGAAACCAATCTACCTCCAAGAAATTGGCAGCTTCCACTAGTGCTTTTCCAGTCTATTTTGCATCCTGCAAAATCTGCATTTGAGTAACCAATTAGCTTAAAATCTGATTTCCTAGGATACCGCAATCCTAGATCAGTTGTACCCTTAAGGTACTTGAAAATTCTTTTCACAGCTAATAAGTGAGGTTCTCTTGGATCAGCTTGAAATCTTGCACAAAGACAGGTAGCATACATGATATCAGGTCTACTTGCAGTTAGATAGAGTAAGGAGCCAATCATACCTCTGTAGTTAGTAATATCTACTGATTTACCAGTATCCTTATCTAACTTGGTTGCAGTGGCCATGGGAGTGGATGCAGTTGAATAATCTTGCATTCCAAATTTCTTCAGTAAATTTCTGGTATACTTGGATTGACAGATAAAAATGCCTTCTTCAGTTTGCTTAACTTGAAGGCCCAAAAAATAGTTGAGTTCTCCCATCATACTCATTTGATATCTTGACTGTATTAGTCTTGCAAACTTCTCACACAGTTTGGAATTAGTAGAACCAAATATGATATCATCAACATATATCTGTACCAAAAGTAAGTCCTTTCCATGGTTGAGGTAGAATAAAGTCTTGTCAATTGTGCCTCTGTCAAATCCACTTTCCAGAAAGAATTGAGCTAAAGTCTCATACCATGCTCTTGGAGCTTGCTTAAGGCCATAAAGTGCTTTGTCAAGCCTGTAGACATGATTGGGAAATTTAGGATCTACAAAGCCTGGAGGTTGTTCAACATATACCTCTTCTTCCAATTCTCCATTGAGAAAAGCACTTTTCACATCCATTTGAAAGACTTTAAACTTCTTGTGAGCAGCATAAGCCAAAAAGATCCTTATGGCTTCTAATCTAGCAACTGGTGCAAATGTTTCATCATAATCAATACCCTCTTGTTCAGAGTAGCCTTTAGCAACCAGTCTTGCTTTATTCCTTATAATTATGCCATCACTGTCAATTTTGTTTCTGAACACCCATTTTGTACCAACAACTGATCTGTTCTTTGGTCTTGGCACTAGGGTCCAAACTTTATTTCTTTTAAGTTCATTTAACTCTTCCTGCATTGCTTGCACCCAATCAGCATCTTGAAGAGCTTCTTCCACTTTCTTTGGTTCAGTCTGAGATAGAAAGGAATGATAGAGACATTCATTTGAAGTTGTATTTCTAGTTCTAACACCTGCTTCAGGATCTCCAATGATTAAATCAGGTGTGTGTGCTTTAGTCCACTTCCTTACAGATGGAAGTTGATCTCTAGAACTGGATCATCCCCCATGATCCATGTTGTCTCCATCAGCATCTTTTGATGCTCCCCCTGTAGTTATGCTCTCTGAGACTTCAGAATTTGAATTTGATTTTTCAGGAGGTGAAGAATCAGAGCTTCCAGAATTATCAGAATTTGGCTCATCAGAACTAGATGAATCAGAACTTGAAGAGCCAGTGTCAGGTTCCGATGCTTCTCGAGAGTCTTGAGATGTGGTAGGTTCTTCAGCTTGCTCCCCCTGGACAGGTACATTTTCCTTTGGAGTTGTTACCACAGTTTCAACGACATCAGAACTTAATCTTTCAGAACTTATAGGATCAGGATTTAAGTCATCAGAATTTAAATCTTCATTCTCAAATCCCAGCTGATCATGATCATCGAAATCTTCAAGTCCAGTAATCTTTTTATCATCAAAAGAGACATTGATAGATTCCATGACAACTCTTGTTCTTAAATTGTAGACTCTGAAGGCTTTTGTGGAAAGTGGATATCCAACGAAAATTTCTTCATCGGCTTTTAGATCAAATTTTGACAGCTGCTCAGGATGAGTCTTAAGAATAAAACACTTGCAACCAAATACATGAAAGTATTTCAGATTTAGCTTCTTTTTCTTCATCATTTTATATGATGTTTTTCCATGCTCGTTTATGAGTGTAGCATTTTGTGTAAAACAAGCAGTCTACACAGCTTCAGCCCAAAAATAGGATGGTAGCTTTGCTTCATCAAGCATTGTTCGTGGAGCTTCAATGAGAGACATGTTCTTTCTTTCTACCACTCCATTTTGCTGTGGAGTTCCAGCTGCAGAAAATTCCTGTTTGATTCCATGATCTTTGCAGAACTCTTCCATGATTGAATTCTTGAATTCAGTGCCATTATCACTCCTTATTATTTTAACAGAATCTTTGATCAATTTATCCAGCTGTTTGACATGATCAATTAGAGTAGATGTTGTTTCAGTCTTCTTGTGCAAGAAATACACCCAAGTGTATTTTGTGAACTCATCCACTATAACCACAGCATATTTTTTCTTTGCAATAGACATGACATTGACTGGACCAAATAGATCAACATGCAGTAGGTGATAAGGCTCAAGAATTGATGACTCAGTTTTGCTCTTGAAAGAAGATTTTCTTTATTTTGCCTTCTTACATGAATCACAAAGGCCATCAGGAGCAAATACTGTTTTTGGCAGTCCTCTCACAAGATCTTTCTTTACAAGTTCATTTATATTGTTGAAATTTAAATGAGAGAGTTTCTTGTTCCAATTCCAGCTTTCTTCAATTGATGCTCTACTCAACAGACAGATTGCAGAACCATCAGTATTTGTTGAAAGTCTGGCTTCATAAATGTTGCCATGTCTGTATCCTTTCAGAACCACATTGCCTGTAGAATTACTTATAACTTCATAGTGTTCTTCAAAGAAATCCACATGATAACCTCTGTCACAGATTTGATTTATACTCAACGGATTATGTTTAAGTCCTGAGACAAGAGCTACTGATTCAATGATGACATTCTCAAGATTGATCTTACCATATCCCAGAGTTTTTCCAATGTTGCCATCTCCATAAGAAACTCATGGGCCAGCTTTCTCCATAAAATCTGATAGCAGGGCTTTATTTCCAGTCATATGTCCTGAACATCCACTGTCCAGAACTAGGATGTTCTTCATGTTGCCCTGTAATCACAAAGACCATTAATTATTAGTTTTAAGGACCCAGACTTGCTTGGATCCTTTGGCCTTTTTAAGTTTGTTAACATTTGCAGCGGATTTAACATCAGAGTTTATGCTAACATTTTTCTTATTAGTATTAACAGTATCAGAGTTTGCTCATACTTTACACTAGAAGGAATTAAAGCAACTTTCTTCAAAGAAAATTTTATCTGATAATAATCATAGTACAAACTATGATATTCCTTACAAGTATAAATGGAACGCCATATACTACCACAATGAAAACAAGGACTTTGTGGCTTAAACCTAATAGACTGACCTCCTGACTTAAAAGGTAAGGAGTTTATATTCTTATTCTTCCTGCAAAAAGAAGCCAGATGGTTAGAGTTTCCACAGTTATAGAATTTCTTTCTAGGAGCATTAGGAACAGGCATATAATTGTTGCTTTTATTCACACCTTCCTTTCCATTCCTATTTTTCCTAGCTACCTTTACCTTGTTTACACTGGTAATCTCTTCCAGCTTATGTTTAAGCTGCTTCTTTGTCATTAAGCCTATGTTAACTTCAGTTGGTTTATCCTGTTCTAATTTGTCAGAAGTTGACTCTGCTATCAATTATGTCTCAATATCTTTCATCTTTTCAGAATCAGACTTTACAGTTTTAGCTACAAATTTAACAGGATTTACCTTTGGCTTAGTAGTCTGTTTAACAATAATTGGCTTAACTTGTTCAGTTCCTTTTTCACTTTTCTCATCTCCATAACCTAAGCCCTCTTTCCAGTTCCCACTACTTAGTATATCCTGAGTTGTTCTGCCAGAGTTAGTCCAAGTCCTGATAATCTCTCTCTCCTTTTCTAACTCAGTTTTTAGAGATTTATTCATTTTTAGCACTTCATCTCTAACATAGAAAGCATCATCTCTATCCTTCTGAGTTTGATGGAACATAACTAACTCTTTTTCTAAATAATCATTCCTCTTTTTAAAAGCAAGATTTTCAGAAGTTAATCTTTCACATGTTAAAGTTTGATCTCTATAGCTAATAAACATGGTTTTAAGATATAATCTCAACTCAGTAATATCATCAGTATGAAAGGCATAAGTTGTTTGAGGTACCTTTGATTCAGCAGCATCAGAACTGCTATCAGCATTTGCCATCAAGGCATAGTTCTCCTCATCTTCAGAATCTGAAGTGTCTATCCAGCTTTTTTTCTTTGTGACAAGGGCCTTGCCTTTATCACTCTTTCCTTTCTTACAGTCAGGAGATATGTGGCCTTTCTCACCACAGTTGTAGAATTTGAAATTTGAGTAATCTCCTCTGTCAGACTTTCCTCTTTTGCCTTCAGATTTTCTGAAGCCCTCCTTATCAGAACTTCTACCTTTCCTAGAAAACTTATTTCCCCTTCTAAATTTCCTGTAGGCTATCTTTGTGATACCCTTCACCATAAGAGCACACAGCTTCATCATCTCTTCATCAGCATCTACTTCAGGTAGACTTTCAGTTTCTGAATCATCATCATCAGAACTTGAAGATTCTGAATTATACTTTATGATGAGAGCCTTTCCTTTTCCTTTCTTTGAGACAGCCACTTTGGGGGATTCCTCCTCAGTATTAAGAGCAACTGTCCTTGACTTTCTCCCATGTCTCTTGCTTCTTTGATCCATCTCAAGTTCATAAGTCTTAAGCATTCCATAAATTTCTTCAAGAGTAGTTTCATCAAGAGCATAGTTGTCTCTTATAATAGTAGCTTTCAAATCCTAACTTTCGGGAAGAGCTAAAAGGAATTTTAGATTTAAATCTTCAATGTCATATTCCTTGTCCATCAGTGATAGATCATTCAAGAGTTTGACAAACCTGTCATATAAGTCAGTTAATGACTCATCACTTTTTGAGTCAAAGTGCTCATACTCTTGAGTGAGTATAGTCCTCCTGTTTTTCTTGATTGCATCAGTTCCCTAACACCTTATCTCCAAAGCATCCCATATCTCCTTTGCAGTCTTGCATTGAATTACCCTATTTGACATGACATTATCAATGGCACTATGAAGCAAATGCCTTACCTTTGCATCCTTGGCAATAAATGAGATATCTTCAGCTATGTATTCACTTTTCTCCTTTGGTATGGTCTTTGCTGGCTGATCTGCAACTACAACAGAGAGCTTGGTTGGCTTATGCGGTCCTTCATAAATTCTGTCAAGGTATTCTGGATCTGTAGCTTCCAGAAACATAGCCATCTTCACTTTCCATATGGGATACTCAGAAGGTCTCAGCATGGGAACCCTGATAATCTCATATCGACTATGGGTTTGAGTCTTTGGAGTTTCTTCAGTTTTGGCGGGCTTGGTTGGATTTTCTGCTTCTTCATACATGACTATTTTGGATCTTTACTATTTGTGTGTTAACAGATAAGCTCTGGTACCACTTGTTAGGTCACACAACACTGTAGAAGGGGGTTGAATACAGTGTAGAATACAATCAAATCGATTTAAAGCACAAGTAACAGAAAATAGATGTATTCGATATAATAAACTCTGTTACAATGGAACTGTTCTCTCTCAGTGATGAACAAATATCACGAGAGCTGCTAGGTTACAATATATGATCTTCTCGATGATCGTTTATAGAGTAAATCTATGTCTCTGTTTATATAGACACACAGTTACAAGATAACTTCTAATTGATATGGAATATAATTATGTCTCTTAAAATATATCAATCAGATATCTTATATAATTCTTCTAGTCCTCTAACTCTTTCCATGCATATCTTCTTTTTGTATTAGTCTCGATCTTCTTTCCTGTAAATCAGCTTCCTTCCTTAACTTTTAGTCCTCCAGTACTTAAGTTCTGATATCCATCTTCTGATATTATCTTCTGATAATCTAAGTCCTGGTATCCTTAAGTCCTGACTTCCAGTAAGTCCTGATTCCAGTAAGAACTGATATTTCCTATTAGTTAAGATCTGAAAACTAAACATGAAACATATTAGACATGACATCTCAAATATATCCAACAATCTCTATATGCCTAACAGGAGATCTCGAGATAAAATTGCAAAGTACAAATTGCAGACCAATTCAATATCCAAGATTTACAATCAACAAACAATCCAACCAGCTGGATTGACAAGTCTACAAAAAGTAGCTTGAAGGATGTGCAAGATCAATGGTGAAGATTAACTGACAAAGGAAGATCAAAGTTAACACAGTGTGCAAAGATATGCTAAGCCAGAAATGGAAGATATACTTTTCCCAAAATGGAAATGATTAGTGACAGCTTACTAAAGTAAATAACATGTCTTATTATACACTGTGTATGTAACACCCTCCAAATCCGGGGTATAGATTTGGGGCATTATTAATATTAACTACTTACTGAACCTGTACAAGCATAAAATAAATAAATAATTACCCCGAACTACTACTACTCAGGATCTTTTCAAGGTTAAGGATTAAAAACAAGAACGACAAACCAACTTTATTACAAACCATTCTAAATAAACTGTCTCAAGAACTCTCTTTATTATAAACCATTATTCTATTTAAATTTTTAAACTAACATATTTTATTCAAATTACAACAATCACTTATCCTGCTACACCTGATCTGGCAACTCAAACCTCTCTTCTGGGATAGAAACAAACACTCTTGGAATTAGAGGGTCCCGCAGCTTGACCCGCTTCTTGACTATTCGGGTTCTAATGAGTTTCATTCTCAACCTTAACTGAAAAACAAGGTGAACAACAAAAAAAGGGGGTGAGCCAAAATTGCTCAACAAGCCTGCAACAATATAGATATATAGTGCAAAGAGAAAAGGATAAATGAACCGGTAATCTGCTGGTTTGAACAACCATCTGTTTCTGTAAAGAATAATAAATGCCATTGCTGGCGAGTGCCAAATGAACGAGACTAGAAATAAGAACCAACATATGCACTATAACTTGCTGATCAGTCAGGATACAGTGCGGATCTATACCAAACTGCATAGACTCAACCAACATATGGGGTACCCAGGCAACTATGGCCTAATAATCAAGGGTCTGGTTCATACTCGGCCCGTATCGTAACCATCCAGTCCATAACTTAGCATCCGGAACAATCGATATGCTCTCGATATATTCCAACATCAGGATATATCAGACTATATGTAAATAAGGGTATAAGTATTGGAATATGAATAGAGGATTCAATAAATTAGGAGAAATCAAGAATCGAAATGAAATAGAAACAAAGGATCAATAACTATGTATCAGTATTTGTGAACAAGAATTATCAAGGTGTAATTTTAATGGAAAGTTGGATGTGATTCACTATTCTAAACTTAGAATAGGGGAAAAACTTGCCTGGTGCGCACTTCACCTCGTATGGTTCACAGCCTTCTATCTCCGGCTTGATTCGCCTTGCTGGTACTGAATCTATTAAGGAAAGATATTCGTTTAGATGACTTACTTCATACGCAATCTCAGGTTGATACCATGTAGCCTTAATCGTCTACCCATACGATTCTATCCGACTCGCATATAATTATATAACACATAGAATTCACATTATCACATAGCACATAAAGCACATAATTAATTTTAGACTTATAATTATTTTTAGAATCGATACTAGACTTATATTCGCATTAACAAACACTATCTCGCTCGATTCCTAATTTTTCGGGATTTATTAGACTCATTTTTATCACAAATAGGGTATATAAGCAAATAATTATCATAAGCCGACTTTCTTTTGAAAGATATTATGATTTATAAATATTTTTATAGAATCATATCCTTTTTCTGAGTCCAAGGGTCTTCGTTTTGCCCAAATCGGATAGACGGTTTAATTATTACGCAATAAACAAGATTTAATTAATTATAAATCAATTTTAAATAATTAATCATAACTAATTAAACCTTAATCATATTTTTAAATAATTATTTTAAAATTATTATATTTTAAAATAATTATTCCCTAATTTTTAGAATTAATTACAATTTATTACAAATTTTATGATTAAATCGATTATTTATAACTAATTAATCGATACGAATAATTATTACGAAATCTGATCGCATAAATAAATGAATTGATACTCACACGACAATTTCCAAATTCTCAAAACATAACTCGAATAACTACGAGTTACTCGCTCAAATTGCTTATTTACCGATTCAATAATCGAATTATTCGATCTAATTATTTAATCTTATTTATTAATTAATTATTAAGTAATAAATAATTAAATAAATATTTAGATAAATAGTTAAATAAATAATTATAATTTCGAATTTCTAAATTAATAAAATAATTTAGAAATATTTTACAAAATATTTCAGATTTTAAATCTGATTTTTATTTGATTTTTCTAATTTCCAAAAAATTATTTTCTGATTTATATAAATAAAATATTTAATCAAAAATACAGAAACAGTTTTTAAAAACTTAAATTGGGGTTTGATGGATTAAAACCGGGTCAACCAATCGGGTTGACACCGGGTCTTCAAGAATGCGAACCAGGTTCGTCGACCGGTTAAAATTCGGTGGCCAAAACCTAGGTTCCGGGGATTCTATCCCAGCCAAACAACAATGAAATAACAAAATGAATTGAGGGTTTTCATTCCCCGGCCTTCCAGTAACACAACCCCACCGTCCTCTTCTATCCCCGTCGCGTGGATCGTCTTTTCCGACCAAAAACAGAGCAACCGCCGGTGAGCTTCAATGAAGTACGACGAGCATGAAATCCAGACAAAACAGACACCGTTCGAATTGATTTTAACATGGTTTTCACTCAGAATCTCAACAGAAACACAACTACACTAATATCACAGCCGAATAACCCCTGGAACAATTTCTCCGATCAAATCACCACTATTTCCGGCCAAAACTCAAATTATCGATTCCGCACATGAAAAATTACACATAATAGTTCAAAATAAAGCTTAATACCTCTACAATATAACCCCTATAACCAAAACAATCTCAGATTCATACAAATACAAAAATGAACTAATTAAAACTTATATAAACCCTAAAATAAGAACAACTAATTACAACAATCATTTGATGAATTAAATAGCATGAATCAGTTGTAAACAAGCATCTAAAGCTATCCCAAGCATCAAATTAAACCCAATAACCCCACAATCAAAAACCCCCAAATTCAGTACATGAACCCTAAAATACGAATTGAAAATCTAAGCAACAAAACATGAAATTGATGGTATGAATAAGTAGAGATCATAAGCTTCGTTTTGGTTACTCACATGAAAGATTTGGTGCACAGAATCACTATGAAATCTGCAGTTTAATTCCTGGCTTGTTCTTCACCAACACTAATATTCTTGAATATTCTGATTTTCTTAATAATTAACTAATTAATAATTAATAATAATTCATCTATTTATACTAGGAAAAATAATACCCCTAATTAAAATTAAGGGTCTAATTATACATCTAATAAAATTATTTGCCCACAATTTTTATAATTTTTGGGTATTAATTATGAATTTTTAAATATCCAATAAATACAAAATATATGCCAAAAATTCCCAAAAATTGTGAATAATACAAAAATGCAAAAAAAAATGATGTTTAATAATTTCATGATCATATAAAAATAAAAATGTAATTTTTGTGGGGCTTTTAACACCCGAAGGGGCCCGGAAAAGTCATTTGTCGCGAAAAAAGTAAATTTGTAAAACGTCTAGATGTTCAGAATATCGATTTGGTATAGGCCATACTTGGAAAAATAGGGCCAATGATTTTGTTTGAAATATGGGCTTTTAAAACACTGTTTGAGCTGTACAAATTTTGACATAACACATTTAACTTATAATAAAACACTCGATAAATACCCAAAACACATTTTGATCAAAACAGACAACACGTAGCACATAGCAATTAGGGTTTTATGACTCAACACACTTAATCACATAATAATACACATAAATTATCTTTATTAAGATATAATACAAGCGAAATTTATCGGTCGTTACAGTGTAAACCAGTAGTTAACTAAAATATAAAGTTAACACTGGTCTTTTGTTAGTCATAACGATTTAGATAAGAAATTCTCGTATTTCTTTTAAGAAGAAGCTAAGCTCTTTATCAAAAAAGAGCCTAGAAATTTTGTAGAAAAACATTCTTAATTTTAATATAAAATTAAGTGAGTTTTGAAAGATCTGTGTTCACTGTTATTATTTGTTTAAATTTCAGTATTTACACATATCATTGCAAGATTTACATTTACTTTGTTCAAACCATAAATACTTCAAAAAAAACACAAAAACACCAAAAACACATTCACCCCCCCCCCTCTATGTGTAATTCATTACCTAACATAAATCATAGTTTAGGTTTATGTTATAAGCATTGCGACATTGTTATATCTTTCACATAACCTAGCAGCTCTCAAGGATAATTGTTCATCCTTTCAAGAGAGTACATTTGTAATAAGTTTTTATTAGATAATATAAAAACTGTTGATTCTATTGAAGCTTTGTCGAATAGATTGTATTAACTGTATTCACTCCCTATCTAAAGTTGATTAAGGGCCTAACGATTGGTATCGGAGATTGCTGTTAACGTACAAACAATTTAAGATCTAAAAATCAATCTACAATGGTAGACAAAGAAGAAGAGACACGGAATCCGAAACTACCACCCCCAACCACATCAAAGATAAGCAGCAACATGAGTAGGTATGAAGCAATCAAGGTGCCTATCCTAAAGATACATGAATATCCAATCTGGAAAGTCAGGATGACCATGTTCTTGGAAGCCACGAATCCTGAATATCTAATCATGATCTATGATGGTCCTCATAGACCAATGAAGGTAGCTATTTCGCTTATAGGAGAACCAGAGAAGATGATAGACAAAGAAAGAAAGGACTGTACTCCTGAAGATATCTCGTTTATCATGAAGGATGCTAAGGTTAGACATATCCTATACAGCAGTCTTGATAGTGTTATGTCCAATAGAGTCATTGGATGTAAAACAGGAAAAGAGATATGGGATGCTTTAGAAGTAAAGTGTCAAGGTACAACTGCTATAAAAAAGAACAGGAGGATAGTACTTACTCAAGAATATGAGCACTTTGACTCAAGGGACAATGAGTCCCTAACTGAGATCTATGACAGATTTCAGAAGTTGTTGAATGACTTATCCTTTGTCAATAAAGAATATGATTTGGAGGACTCAAACTTGAAAATCCTACTTGCTCTCCCTGAAAAGTGGGACTTTAAAGTCACATCAATCAGGGAAAATTATAAACTTGATATCACACCTCTAGATGAGATCAATGGAGTTCTGAAAACTCATGAACTAGAGATGGAGCAAAGAATCAATATGAAAGGATCAAAAGCTAGACCAGTTGCACTCAAAGTTGAAGAGAAGCCAAAGGAGAAATCTAGGAGGAAAAGCTACTCCAAAGGAAAAGCCATGATTATAAAGTCAGATACTGAATCATCAAATGCTGATGATAACTCAAATCCTAATACTGAATCATATACTGACAATGATTACAACAACAATGAAGATATGGATTAAATGGCTACCCTACTGGTTAAAAGTTTCAAGAAGATGGTTTACAGAAACTTCAAGAAAGGGAGAAGATTTTTCAGAAAAGTTTCCAGTTCCTCAAACTCTGATAAGAGGAACAACAGAAGAAATACTGATTGGAAGGAATCTAGATCTGGAAAACTTGATAAGTCAAAACAGAGATGTTACAACTGTGATGGACTTGGACACTTTGCAGCTGACTGCTGAAAAACCCAGAGCTGAGAAGAAACAAGCTTTGATTTCAAAGAAGAGAAATTGGGATGATTCATCAGACTCGGATGATGGGATCAATTATGCTCTGATGATAAATGCTAATGCTAAGGCTGACAATGCTGAATTAAAGGCACCTCAGACTACTCTTGCATTTGATACAGATGATATCTATGAATTAAGATTATTTCTTAAGTCTCTCCATATTAGTTTTACGGATCAAACCTTAGAGAATAATAGAATCAAGAGTGAGAACTCTGTGCTAAATAAAAGGAATGATCACCTAGAAATTGAGTTGCTTTCCATGCTAGAAATTCGAAAAGAAAGAGATAATGTTGTTTTTGTTAAAGAAAAATTATTAGAAAAACATGCTTATCTAGAAAATGAGCTAGCTAAAGAAAGAGAAGTCATTAAACTTTGGACTAACTCGGGAAAGACAACTTAGGAAATTTTAGAGAATGGCAGTTGGGGATCAGGATAAGGATATTCAGCTAGATCTAATTCTGATAAGAAAAGTGGAGAAGAAATTGAGGAAACATAACCAATAAAAACTGATAGTCAAGTCAAATTGAACAAGGTTCAGATAAAGACCATTAAGTTTAATCCAAGTGCTAATAATGTTAAATCAATCCATAAGGAAGGTACTACCTCAGCACCTAGATCTAACTTAATTACTGAAAAGAGTGAACAAGTTCACATAAACTCAGTAAATATTGGTTCAATGACTCAGAAAATGCTTAAGCAAAAATTGAAGGACTTATACATGAAAGACACGAGGAAAAGGTCTAGGAAGAATAGGAATGGCAAGGTAGGTGTCAATAAGAATGGAAATTATGTGACTCCTCCTAATACACCTAGAAAGACCTGCTCAAAATATGGTAGCACTAATCATCTTGCTAATTCCTGCAGGAAGAATAAAGAGATAAAAGTTATTCCTTCCAAATCAGAGTTTAGGAATAGAACAGTTAGATATAAACCACAGAATCCTTGTTTTCATTGTGGCAGTGTTTGGCACTATAGATCTAACTTAATTACTGAAAAGAGTGACCAAGTTCACACAAACTCAGTAAATATTGGTTCAATGACTCAGAAACTGCTTAAGCAAAAATTGAAGGACTTACACATGAAAGACACGAGGAAAAGGTCTAGGAAGAATAGGAATGGCAAGGTAGGTGTCAATAAGAATGGAAATTATGTGACTCCTCCTAATGCACCTAGAAAGACCTGCTCAAAATGTGGTAGCACTAATCATCTTGCTAATTCCTGCAGGAAGAATAAAGAGATAAAAGTTATTCCTTCCAAATCAGAGTTTAGGAATAGAACAGTTAGATATAAACCACAGAATCCTTATTTTCATTGTGGCAGTGTTTGGCACTCTATTTATACATGTAAAGAGTATCACAATTTGTATTATGAATTTTATAAATTGAAACCCTCTTTATTTAAAGCAAAATCTGTTATTGCATGTATAAATACTGATAGTAAGAATGCTAACATAAATTCTGATATGAAGTCTTCTGCTGCATATGTTTACAAACTTAAAGAGGCCAAAGGATTCAAGCAAGTCTGGGTCCTTAAAAACACTAACTGATTCAAATTACTGATTGCAGGGTGGCAGGAGGAATCCTCTAGTCTTGGACAGTGGATGCTCAGGATATATGACTTGTTATAAATCCCTGCTATCAGAATTTGAAGAGAACGTTGGCCCCAGTGTTTCTTATGGAGATGGCAACTTAGGAAAGATCTTGGGATATGGCAAAATCAAAATTGGAAATGTCATCATTGAAAATGTAGCTCTAGTTTCAGGACTCAAGCATAATCTGATCAGTGTGAGTCAAATATGTGACAGATGTTACCATGTCAATTTTTATGAGGAGCATTGTGAAATTGTCAGTAAGTCTGATGGCAAGATCACATTGACTGGTGTAAGACATGGTAGTTTATATGAAGCCAGGGTCTCTACAAGAATTAAAAATTCAGAAGTTTGTCTACTGAGTAGAGCATCTGTGGAAGGCAGCTGGAACTGGCATAAAAGACTTTCTCACCTCAACTTCAACAATATCAATGAACTTGTGAGGAAAGATCTTGTAAGAGGATTTCCCAATGCAGTGTTTACTCCTGATGGCTTATGTGATTCATTCCATAAAACCAAACAAAGGAAGACATCTTTCAAGAGTAAAACTAAATCCTCCATTCTTGAACCATATCATCTACTTCATGTTGATCTCTTTGGTCCAGTAAATGTTATGTCAATTTCCAAGAAGAGGTATGCACTCGTAATTATTGATGAATATACAAGATACATATGGGTGTATTTTCTGCATACCAAGGATGAATCTCTATCCATTATTCTTGATCATGTGAGGGAGATGGAAAAAGGATCAACATACAAAGTGAAGATCATCAAAAGTGATAATGGAACTGAATTCAAGAATAGCTCTATGGAAGAGTTCTGCAAACTCAAGGGGATAAAATAAAAGTTTTCTGATCCTGGAACTCCACAACAAAATGGAGTTGTTGAAAGAAAGAATAGAACTCTAGTAGAAGCTGCAAGAACCATGCTAGAGGAAGCAAGATTGCCTACTTACTTCTGGGCTGAGGCTGTGCAAACTGCTTGCTTTACACAAAATGCAACATTGATCAACAAGCATGGAAAAACACCATTTTAGATGGTGAAAGGAAAGAAACCAAATTTGAAATACTTTTATATATTTGGTTGTAAGTGTTTTGTTCTCAAAACTCATCTGAAGCAGCTTACCAAGTTTGACTTGAAAGTCGATTAAGGAATTTTTGTGGGATATCCATTATCTATAAAAGCCTTCATAGTTTACAATCTGAGAACAAGAACAGTCATGGAATCTATACATGTATCTTTTGATGACAAGAAGATAGAAGTCTAGAAGATGCAGATGACCATGACAAGTTGAGATTTGAAAATGAAGTACCTTATGCTGAACTTATAAATCCTGACTCTGATACAGTAAATCCTGATATCACTCAAAGATCTGAGGTTCCACAGAATAGTGGAGATTCTTCTAAAGCTGAAGCATATGTTGAGGAGGGGCAACATGACTCAAATCCAGAGACTACTACAAGTGATTCAACTCAAGAACCATTAGTAGAAAGATCATCAGACTCATCTTCCTCGAATTCCGATGAGTCAAATATTGATAACAATGGAAACACTGATTTAGGAGGAGCATCAGGAAACAATAGTGGTACTAATCAAGGAAATAACAGAGAACTCATGGATCAAGGGGAGGTTCTTCTTCGAGGAGTCAACTTCCACCTGCAAGAAAATGGTCTAAGTCACATACAATTGACTTAATCATTGGAACCCTGATAGTGGTGTAAGAACAAGAAAAGCCACTCAGAATGAATGTCTCTACCATTCTTTTCTATCTCAAACTGAACTTAAGAAGGTTGAAGAAGCTCTACAAGATGTTGATTGGGTTACAGTATTGCAAGAGGAACTCATTGAATTTGAAAGGAACAAATTCTGGACTCTTGTGACATGACCAAAGAACGGATTTATAGTTGGCATAAAGTGGGTGTTCAGAAACAAAATTGACAGTGAGGACATTATCACAAGGAATAAAGCAAGACTGGTTGCAAAGGGTTACTCACAACAAGAAGGCATTGACTATGATGAGACATTTGCTCCAGTTGCAAGGTTAGAGGCAATAAGAATCTTTCTTGCCTATGCTGCTCACAAGAAGTTCAAGGTGTTCCAAATGGATGTGAAGAATGCATTTCTAAATGAAAAACTTGAAGAGGAAGTTTATATTGAACAGCCTATAGGGTTCATTGATCCAAAGTATCCAGATCATGTCCACTTACTAGATAAAGCACTCTATGGACTTAATCAAGCTCCAAGGGCCTGGTATGAAACACTTGTTCTATGTCTACTAGAGAGTCATTTCACAAGAGGTACAATTGATAAAAATCTCTTTTACAAATACCATGGTAAGGACTTGTTATTAGTACAGATATATATTGATGATATCATTTTTGGATCTACTAATGATAAACTCTGTGAGAGATTTGCAAAGCTAATGTAGTCCATGTATCAAATGAGTATGATGGGAGAATTGAGTTACTTTCTGGGGTTACAAGTTAAACAGATTGATGAAGGAATCTTCATAAATCAATCCAAAATACACCAGGAATTTACTCAAAAGATTTAGAATGCAAGACTGCTCAATTGCATCAACTCGCATTGCCACTGCAACCAAGTTAGATTTGAATACTGGTTCTTCAGTATATATAACTAACTACAGAGGTATTATTAGCTCACTCCTATATCTGACTACTAGTAGACCTGATATAATGTATGCTACCTATCTCTGTGCAAGGTTCCAAGCTAACCCTAGAGAACCTCATCTAGTAGTTGTGAAAAGAATTTTTAAGTATCTCAAAGGCACCATGAATCTGAGATTATAGTATCCTAGAGATTCAGACTTTAAGCTAATTGGATATTCAGATGTTGTTTTTGCAGGATGCAAAATAGACAGGAAAAATACTTCTGGAAGCTGCCAATTCCTTGGTGGTAGATTAGTTTCTTGGTATAGCAAGAAACAAAAGTCAATTTCGACATCAACTGCAGAAGCAGAATACATTGATGCAGGAAGCTGTTGTGCTCAGATTCTATGGATGAAGAATTAGCTGCTAGATTATGGGTTAGACTATTCTTCTATTCCTATATTGTGATAATCAAAGTGCTATTACAATGACAGGAAATCCAGTGCAACATTCAATGACTAAGCACATCAGCATCAGATACCATTTTATAAGGGAACATGTGGAAGCTGGTACAGTGAAATTGGTTTTTGTTCCAACAGATCAGCAAGTAGAAGATATATTCACCAAGCCTCTCTATGAAGTCACATTCACAAGATTGGTGAATGAATTGGGAATGATATCAAGACAATTCTCAAACTCTGATAATTAAGTCTGCTGATATTATTGAAGCATGGTATCTTGTTATGTGTCAGTACTTGCTAGATACTGATTTTTATGCTAAATGTCTGATACCATGATAACATGCAAATTGTGCTAAATGATCTTATGTGAAAATTGCATGTTGAACTACTGATTATGCTTATAAACTATGTTATTAGTTAAACTTATTTTGACTAATAGTTTATGTCAGTAGTTGATAAATCCTGATAGTACTAATTAAAATACTAATAATGGTCGACTGACTGTTAAACTTCATTGATTATTTTGAATTTATTCAAAATAAATTGTTAACGGTATTTTTAATTAATCAGTGAGTGAGTGGAATATCTTATTTGCTTAAATGGGTTAGCTACTGATGCAAGTATCTTGTAATACTTGAGTATTTACATTAGAAATAGGAATATGAAGAGAGAGATTACTTTTTGTTTACCTAGATACGAGTAATCGTTTATTTGCATTATGAATAATTATTACATGGTTAATCAAAGAGTCTTTTCAGTTTCTACCTTTTTTTCTATAAATACAGCCCTCCACTCTCAAAAGCTTCTCACTGACTTTTCACTTCAAATACTCATATTCAAGTCTTAAACACAAATCCTTAAATGTTCATGGCTCAATGTTTGTTTAGTACTCGTAATAATGATGGGATATACTTTCCAGCTTTCAAGTTTGAAAAGGGTTGTGTCTATTATGACCCTTGGGAACGTAGAGTCAAGATTAACGATTAAATCTTCAGTTCTCATGATGTTTCATCCTCAGTTTACGAGGAGTTATCAAGTGATCAACGAGTGAATCTTCGATTGTTTCAGTTAGAAATCACTCTTGAGGATAAATGCTTAGCCGAAGAGGCTGAGTAAGAGAGAATTGAGTTGCAAGAGAAAATTATCTCTCTTGCAAAGAATATCTCGGGAATTTATCACCGCAGAGCTATAAAAAAGCAAGAAGCTATCAATAAGTTGAAGATAGGATAGTTTCTAGGAATAGTTTCTAGTTTGTGTTAGGACTATCTTATGATTCTACTTCGTATTCATCTTTTTTGTTATTAATGAAAATCTTTAAGCTTCTTTGCTTTCTAAGTGATTATTTGTTTACTTTCTTATGTGTGTGATGTAATGTTTTTAAATGTTAAATCCAAATCAGTACTTCATGCTAAACTTCAGATATTCTTAATAGTGCATGTGAATAAACTAATCTCTGTTTAAGTTCATGTGACCACTTCAGTACAGATTATGCACTACAGGAAGTAACGCTTGTTAAATAGGAAATTTAAGGAAGATTTAATTATTAGTCAATAAGGATTATTATCTTTTAGTGTACTTAACTATCCATACATGTCTTTTCAAGACATACTTTTGAGCTCTTCTTTTCAATTCAAGAACTTTGCTCACACTCAATTCTTAAAGTTCTATATCTTACATCTTAAATTTCTTCTCACAAATGAAACACTTGAATTCTTTTCTCAAATGTTGCCAAAAATTAAGTGACATAATTCTTGAATTATGTTCACCACTCAGAAACAACATTTAGTTGGTTAGAGACTACTTGTTGAGGTAGATCTTAATGATACTAACAGAGACACATAGGTTTCTTTAGTTTTTACTGAAGACTCTGTGATAACTTTTAATAAACACATTCAAGTGTTAATTCTTTGCAAGAAGAACAAGGTTTGATATAACATGACAGTAACCTGATCAAATCCTCTCCAATTTAAATGGAGATTCTCATTATTAATGAACAACAACTATCATAACCATAGTATCTACTGTGAGCCTAATTGTAAATTTTTACAAGATATAAATACTGTTGTCACTTTATCAGCATTTCTTATATGCTTTTCATGATATAAATCCTGTTGACATGATTAAATCTAGACCTTAGTTAAGGACTACCTCTAGTTGTATGATCACAGATCACCCTTCTTTAGCCACCTCTTATTTCTGTAGGACAATCTTTTTGAGCCTTTTTCTGTGAGATGTGTGAAAAGATTGAAAGAAAAACAGAATTTAAGAGAGGCATGATCCTTCCTAGCAAAAGGAGAGGTAGATGAGAGACATGATTTAGAAATCCTTGTGAGGAAGCTCTGACTATTAAAGGTCATGAGATGTGTGGTGTGAGGAGTAGTGAGACTACTATAAAAGAATAGAGAGATTAAGTTTTATTTGCTATATGTTTGCAAATGCTCAAAATACTAAAGGAACAGATGCTGAACAGCAGTCTGTTGAATCTCAGGAAAACTCTGATGTACTAAAGGCTATTAATCTCCCTGCAAGTCTAAGTACTGATACTTTCTTGCAGTCCATACATTCTACTATTCCACCACATGAGATAATCCCTATTTTTGTTGAAAAACAGTCCATTTACTCTACTTTTCCATCACCTGAAGAAATCCATATTGTTGTTGAAGATGTAGTAGGACAATAGTCCATTCAGAAAATTTCATTCATATCAGAATCACCACAGCATTCTACAGGAACTGAGCTCCTGGAAGTTAATTTTGAATCTCCAATTCATTTATCTACAATACTTGATGATGTGGAGTTAACTGCTGAAGGTATCGAAGCTTCTGAAGCTACTGGATCATATACTGCACTAATTTCTCATTATATTCTAATGCTGAAGCTGTTGATAAAGTTCAGCAATTAATGCAAGATCCAGGTGTTATTGAAGAATCTAATGATGGTAAAGAAACTCATGTATGTAATAATATTTTAGATCTTGAGGATGATCTTTTCTTTCCTGAAGATATGCCTATGCATGTGATGAAGGGTTTTTAGCACATAAACGCAATGAAAAACATAAATTTAAATCTTAAAAATCGAAACCCTCCGCAGGATCCATGCGAAAAAAAATAATTAATTCGTAGTTCAGTATGTTTACCTTAAGAAGCTTTACGATAATGGAAAGATGGAGGTCTTGAATGATCACCATGTAGCCCATCGCTGGAACGATCTACGCCTTGAAGGTATCCACACGAATGATCGCCCGGAGGATGGGTGTGTACTAGCACGTTCTTGAGGCCGCTTTCTTGCTCTCTCTATCTCCCTTCAAGCTGATAGGGTTTATGTTTTATCAAATAAAATGTGTAACCCTAATTCTATTAGAAAAATATATTATATAGGCAAGAGCTAATGGGCCTCCAACCCTAAACTGAATTTTAGATTTATTATTATTATTAAATTTGAAATTCTAATTATTGTATTATTAAGTCTCACTTAAACATCCAATAACTTAATTTTGGATTTAATATTAAATTTGAATTTCCTATTTATTTAATTAATTAAGTCACACTTAATTAATAACAAATAATTCGAATTACTTACATTTAATTTAAATCCGAATTTAAATTAAATAATCCTCCAATCATTCTTTGTGCGACCCTTTAGGTTATTATTCCGTTGGAAACAATTTTAAATCTAATTTGAAATCATAAACAATGAGCGGCATCTAATAATACATCATTGTTACCCAAGTAATAATAATTAAATCGGTGATTAATTAAACCTTTCATGAATAATGTACAATATAATATAATCCCTTTAGCCTTATATTATAGATCAAACTCGAGGCATGCATTGTGTCATCCTCTGTTAACGTTCAATCATTCTTTCCTTGATCAATGAGTAAACTATTAAATAAATCAGTATTTGAGCACGACCATGCATTTTATAGTCTTACTCAATCAAGAGGCCAATAATATCACTCCTTTAATAAAGGAGGGCTAAATCCCATCTAGATCATTCATATTTCTCATACGATTCATAATGTACCCAATGTCTACTTTTATTATTACCCGGTCAAGGATAACTTTCAATAGTATCAAAGTATATTAATTCTCGTATAGAAATATAATGATTTCAGGTCAAAGGACCAATACATCATTATCACTGTGAGATTAACTTATGACACTATAAACATGTAGTATCTCACAACGGGTCAATCCAGCACCATGTATTTAATACATGTGCCTGTGTTTTGACTTTAGTATCACCATACCTATGATCAATGAGATGTGATCATCAGCCAACAAACACACTAGTCTTAATATATTTATTATCGCCCCTTAACAATAATACTTGACTAGGACCTTTAGGAGTATCAATACTATTCTCATAATCTCATTTCTAAGTCACGTACTTAGAGATATAGATTTACATATCATACTCCAAGGACATTTGTTAATCTAACATCTTATCGTAGAAAATAAAGATATAATAAATTACTAAAGAATAATCCATATAATCATAATTAATAATCCAAATGTTTCATAATATATACATAATAGTGTTGTCTCTAGGCACAAACACTAACAATCTCCCACTTGGACTAGAGCCAATCACCCATGTATCCAATACCCATGGAACTAGTATGACCTTCGTGTTTTTGCTGCGACAAAGCCTTAGTCAGTGGGTCTGCAACATTATCATCAGTATGTACTTTACATATATGTATATCTCCTCTTTCATTAATATAATAACCCCAATTTTTGAATTTTTTTTTTGAAACCCTTATGAATAGTGATTTTGTTGATTATGCTGAATAAGAAAACTTTTCATGCCACACTATGTAGGGGTTCTTCTATTGTTATTCTGAGATCTTATTAGTACTTTATATGAGATATAAGTGTATGTAAAGATCGTCAGAATCCAAATTCGAACACTTTGATTTTTCCCGAAAATCCACCAGATACCGAAAAAATTGAGTATAAGGTAACATGATTAAAAGGATTTAAATTCAAGGATTATAAGAGAGGATCATAAAAGGAATATAATGTATTGAGAAAGGTTAAGGGAACCCAAGTAATAAGATCCCGGGTATGATCCCTCAAACGATAAACGAGAACGAAAGTTAAGCGAACCGTATAACAGATCAGCGGTCATTAGCCAAGTAATTAAGAGCTAATCAAAGAGGTTAGTGATGATGATGTCACCACACCAACAAGAAGATGACAAGTGTGGGAAGATGACATAGGAGGATGACATAAGCATGACCAAAGGGAAGGTATTGTTGGTTGATTTCAAGCCACACAAATTTTACCATGGTTAAAAGGTAATTAACAAAACAAAAGGATATCAACCAAGCCTTTTATGCACAAAGATCAATAAAACAAAGCAAGCTTCTCTCCCCCCCCCCTTTTCATCTTCTTCATTTCGAATTTTTCACCAAAATGGTGAATTAGAAATTCAAAACACAAGCTATACTCCATGGAAAATTATAAGGTTTGTTTCTTTGGATCCTATATTTCATAACTAAGAAGAGCAAGTAGTTTGAGTGCTTGAATTAAAGGTTTTCTATCTCAAACAAATCATTTTAGTTTAGGGTGAATAGTAACTTTCAAGAACAAATTTTTGATTCTTGATTTTATTTGCAAGGTCAAGGTAGCTTAAGCATATATTAAGGCTTCCATGGACATTCCAAGGATCTTTCTTTGATTAAAAGCTTCAAGGAAGGTATAACTCTTCATGATCTTAGTATTAATATTGTTTGATATAAATGATTATGATGATGGAATGATAGATTAAGTGTAGTAGTTGTTTTGTCATGTTGAGATCTTAGTGGTTAAGTGCTTTTGTTGATTTTGGAGTTAAAAAGTAGCACTAGTTGTTCTTGATGATTCATGGTATGATTTGAGATTGGTTTAAATGGTTTAAAGTGCTTTATGAGTGATATGGTCATATGGTTTTATTGGGATTGATTGGTGATGGTTTGGTGTTGAATTGGTTCGTCAAATTTTGGGAAATCGCGTAAACATAGCCGTCGTAATGTCCGATTTACTTTAGGCTGTTTTTGTTCTTAACATTAGGACCCGTGAACTCACCGCTAGGTTTTGACCATTTCCATGATTAGATAGTTCATGTTACGAGCTTCGTTTTGATATGTAGTCCGTTTGATTCCGATGTACGGTTTAGGAGAAACGGCCGTTTTAAGTAACGGCGTTTCGCGACCGAACCATTACCCCTCGCCTTACTTTGAAACCTTGGTTAAGGACCTTAAATGACTAATTGAGGTAAGAAACAATTATGTAAAGTGGATTAGGCAGTTGGTAAGGTACTCGCGAAAGAATCGCCTTAAAACCCTTAATGGTTAATTTATTAAAAATGGTGGAGCCGAGGGTACTCGAGCGACTTAAGTAAATCGTTAAGCGCGAAAGCGAATGTTAGGACTCTAAATGGTTAAAGTCTAGTTTCTTAAGCGACCGGGGTTTAATTCCGACTTATGTTGTTGTTCATAGGTTATCGGACCCACTCTAAGCTTAAGTCTATCCGGGAGCACTCAGGCAAGTTTTCTACCCGTTATACTGTGGTTGTGATGTAAATATATGTATATGCATTATCTTGTGATAAGTGCATGGTTGTTATTAGCAAATTTTGCGATATATTGGAGCATGCTGATATGGTATATATGCATGTCTGTTTCGTAATCTTGATATATATCTGTTGATTCAATTTCTTATAAGTTGCATAATACCTATGCTAGAGATAAGCAGTAGTTGCGTATACCCTTAGTATAGGGGACCCAAAGGTGAACATTTTCTAAAACCGGGAGTCGATGTTCCCGAGTATATATTATATATATATATATTTAAATATATATATATATATTGATATAGGTTTCAAAACTATTAATCGAATAAGGTTTATTCGATAACTTTTATTTTATTTAATGGATATTATTACGAATATTCATTCGAGGGCTTATGACTCCTGTTATTTTATTTAATGAATATTATTACGAATATTCATTCGAGGGCTTATGACTCCTTTTATTTTATTTAATGAATATTATTACGAATATTCATTCGAGGGCTTATGACTCCTTTTATTTTATTTAATGAATATTATTACGAATATTCATTTGAGGGCTTATGACTCCTGTTATTTTATTTAATGAATATTATTACGAATATTCATTTGAGGGCTTATGACTCATGTTATTTTATTTAATGAATATTATTACGAATATTCATTCGAGGGCTTATGACTCCTTTTATTTTATTTAATGAATATTATTACGAATATTTATTCGAGGGCTTATGACTCCTTTTATTTTATTTAATGAATATTATTATGAATATTCATTCGAGGGCTTATGACTCCTTTTATTTTATTTATTGAATATTATTTGAATATTTATTCGAGGGCTTATGACTCAGTTTATATTATTTAATGAATATTATTTGAATATTCATTTGAGGATCTATGACTCCGATTATCTGCTGAGATATATTCTTTATTTTATTAAAGAATAAGGTGTCGATAATCAAACTTATATGGATTATTCAAATAAAGATAGTACTTTCGTATAAGTATATCTTTGGTTATTTAATACTCATTTCAAGTATAAGTTTTACAACTTCTACCTCAATTATTTGTATAAAGATTATTCTTTATGGGAATATTATTTGAATAATAATATTCAGATATTTTCTAATATATTGGGACTGATTTACTTTATTAAATCAGCATTACTCCAAACACTCTTTAAAGTGTTTTCGAGTCTTTAAAATGATTTTTAAAAGTTAGAGCGGATCCCAAAACTCATTTTTATATATTTAAGATCTTCCTTTTAAAGGGGATTTAAATACTCGCTCAAAACCAGAGGGATCCGGCTCTATAGTGTATTTTATATTCGCAACGAGGTTGCTGTTTTGATAAATGAATTGATTACTTACCCAAGGTTCGGGAAGTAAGTCCATCTATTGAGTCGGCATAAGCAACATGGGCTCAGTGGGCGTCCATGAAAGTGTAAGTGGCTCAGTGGGAGTCCATCAAATGCCTAAGTGGCTGAGTGGCAGTCCAGCATAAGGTCCTATTGCGGCCAGGGTGATGACCAGTGGGGAATTCGTCCATCTACTAGTAGAAAAGGTTACTTATTGGTATCTTTTCCTGATCAGCAAGATATCAGGTTTATGCCAAGGTTTTCTCCTTTCCAAATTCATTGGATATTACAACTCTGTTTATAATTTTCATAACAGAGGTTTTCAAGGAGTGTATGAAATGTATATATATAGGTGTATATATATATCGGGACTTAATGAAGTATCTCGTAACTTCATTATTTATAATGATGTTCAAAGATTGAATCTATTCAAATCTTGTCTTGTAGTCTCATCTATGTGATGAACTTTTGAAACTAATTATAACTTGAACGGTGGTAGTTCAAGTAGTATTTGGAAAAGATATAAGTATATTGGAGTATCTTGTAACTTCATCTTTTAAACTTATATCTAGCAAATGATTATCTTATGCATGTCAAAGATTTTCAGAAAAACGTTGAGACAAGGTTAGATATATGAGATCACCTTGCAACGATAGTTTTATACAGTTATAAACTGGAACTCTGTGTATATTATGCATGGAAGAGGACTTCCAAGATTTTGAAAAGTATATATGTATATATACTGAATATTTTGCGACTCCATCGCATTAAGATATCAAACTTGGTCCATTTCTTTTGACCAAGACTTTCATGAGTACTATGAGAAGGCTCATATATAGTTAATCATTATACATATTATTTTGGTGGGCTTGCTGCTCACCCTTGCTTTCTTCTTTCATCACACAACAACAGATAGAAAAGATGAACAGGACCAAGCTCCCAATTCGCGAGCGGATAGGAAACGTTCCGCAGTTTCCTATAGGCGTTGATGTCGCTGTAGCTGAGGTAGGAACTACCAATAGGCTAGGCTTTCAACTTTTGATGTACCAGACTTATGTATCTTTATCAATTGTAATAATGGCAAAGAAATGTAAATCTATTCAGAAACCCTTTTAAGGTGTAATGGCATATAATTTTGGAATAAAATGATTCGTGTTACTTTTGGATATTCATCTCTGAGACTATAACTTGTGGTGTGTGTGTTTATTGTGGGGTCACAGTACAGAGTAGTTGATTGTTTATTAAGATTGGGTGTTATTAAGGGAAATGGAACTCGTGACAACCCGGATTCCCGACCCCGGATTTGGGGGTGTTACAGAAATGGTATCAGAGCTAAGCGTTATAAACCTCAGAGATGATGTGACGTTAAGATAATAAGTTCACTAAGATAATAAGAACTCTTACCAAGTTCATAGTCGGACTACCTAACGTAGTACTAACATTTAAAACCCTTATGGGAACCCTTATAAATATCGTGATAGAAGCGTAGTTCGTTATCGTATATGGTAGCGGGACTCTGAACCCTGAGGTTGAGGAGCAACAACGCGATGATGTTTTATTACTTATTGGAGATCAGATTATGGATCCGATAGAGCGTCCTAACGCGGGACCGGATGATGTTCATATTGAGGATGTAGCGGTTGAGGATGTTGTCCTAGAAGGGATTGTTGCTGAGAAGAATCCCGTGGAGGATCCTGACAAGAATGAATAAAGGACCACTGAGGAATTGATAACTATGGTTAGGGCGACTACCAGAGGTAGGATTGGCCGGTTACTACCAGAGGTTCGTTCAAGTTCCTAAAGATAGTAGCCCCTTTAACGCGGCTTACTCGTAAGACTGAGAAGTTCGAATGGACAGAGAAATACGAGAACAACTTTCAAGAACTGAAGCAAAGATTGGTGATGGCCCCTATGTTGGCATTGCCGGATGGAAAAAGGAGATTTTGTGGTTTGTATTGACGCTTCGCATAAGGAATTAGGGTGCCCTTATACAGCACAACAAGGTACTCGCGTACGCGTCAAGAAAATTAAGGGAATATAAAATTCGATATCCCCACCTATGAGCTTGGGCTCATGGCAATAGTTTTGCCCTAAAGATTGGAGGCACTACTTGTATGGAGAGAAGTGCGAGAATTACCTAAGCCATAAGTGCTCTAGTACATTTTCACGCAGAAAAGAGCTCAACATGCGCCAAATGAGGTGGTTAGAGCTAATCAAGGATTACGATTATGAGATTCTTTATCATTCGGGGAAAGCCAATGTGGTGGCTGATGCCCTTAGTAAAAAGGAGAGACTCAAGATGATAATGTCTTTGAGAGAGTTTACAAGAGATTTTGAGAAAATGGAAATAGAAGTGAAGGTAACCGGAGCCGGTACCGAAAAGATGTTTGAGATTGTAATATAGTCCGAATTATCGGAAAAGAACATATTGTGCCAGAAAAAGTGATGAATGAAGGCAGAGAGCCAACAATTAGATAAAAGATTAATACCAAGAAAGATGATAAGGGAATAATGAGGTATTCCTACAGAATTTGGGTTCCAAATGTTCAAGAGCCTAAAGATGAAATCTTAGACGAAAGCTAGTTTGAGGAATAAGATTTAGAGCAAACCCTGAACGTGATAGTCAGGGAGGTCGCCATCAAGATAGAAGGAACCCATAACATAATGAAGTGGAAAATGAAGATTTTAACGTATAAGATAACCCCAAGTATGGGAGAAGGATGAAACATTTCATACTAAGGAAACAGAAAGTCGAGTAAGGAAAGGAGACCCGAGACGGTACTCCTATACGGCAATTCATGGACCTGTCTAAAAAGGACTTAGACTATTATCCCCAACCACCACCTTGAGGAAACAATGCGGTAGGAAATTCTTTCATGACCTTTAAATCGCTAAGCTCTCAGAGTTCCAAGGAACAGGTTGACCCAGTCGAGGCAAGAGCCTGGCTAAAGGAAATATAGGAATCATTTGAGATTCTAAATGATTGACGAATCACAAAAGACTGTTTTATCACTTACCCTCCTAAGAGAGAGGCCACCCGTTGGTGAAAGGCCAAGGAAGGCACGGAGCCAGAGGTTAGAATAAACTGATTAAAGTTCAGTCAATTGTTTTCGGGAAAGTAACTCCCAAGGTTATGAAGGTAGTATAAAAACTTTAGAGCCAGAACAAAAGCGGACAAGTATGATGAATTATGAATTTAAGTTGTAAAAGTTGTCAAGATTCGTTCTGAGGACACGAATCTAGAATGATGGGATGTTTGAAATCAATGCTTATGTTGTGGTTGTAATGGAAACGAAAATAAAAGACTGAAAAGGGTAGGAGTATAAAGGGATATAAAGGAAATAGAGTTGAGAAGTGATAAGGGAGTTAGGTATGGGAAACCCTAAGAAACCCTTGCAATAAATATAGAGAAGTGTGTCATCATCAGCGCGATGGTGACTGATCATGAGATAAATTCAAGGTTTGAAGGCGTAAGCGATACGTATAGTTAATTCCCTTGAAGTTCACAGTATTCGATAAAACTTTGAGATAGATCGATTGATTAATAAGGAAACGCGGATGGACTGAGGACTCAAGAAAGTAAGAAATTAGGAAAATTGGATGAAGGAAGTGACCTTCAAGAATATGAAGTGTAAGACCGGTGGCTTGATACCCATAAAGGGAGACGCCAGGTATGAAAGATATCCCAACATTGAGATGACTATTGAGATAAACAACAAAAGTAAATAAGGAATTATTAAGAAGAAGTTCACGTTGAACACGACCAATATCTTCCAGAACACCCTTGTTATCGTTATCCAATTTAGGAAATAAAAGCGGATAACCGTTGTTATCTTTTGGAGGCCATATTGATTGACCTCATTTTGAATACAGATGTTATTGTGAAATTAGGCATATACTATCGAGGTGGGAATGATTGAATAAGACACCCTTATCAGGGATATATGACTTAATTTATCCATGGAAGGATGCATGTACCTTTTTAAAGGTGGAATTAAGGATAAAACATCAGTAACTTAAAACGAATCCTAGGGGAATGCATAAAGGTTGGCATTTCACCCTTAATAGGGATAGTATGAGTTTTGACAGTATGAATTGGAAAGGATTAAGGTAATAACAACCTTTAAGTATCAGTGGAGAAATTTTTCAGAAACACATAGACAATGATTCTGGTATTAATAAACGGTATCTTGATATGCCCTGTATCTAGGGAATACAGGAGGAACGATTCAAAAATAACCTAAGAGGTTTTACAAGAAAGAAAGGTAATATTCAAAATTCTCAAGAATAAAAATATTGATAAAGGAAATATGACGTAATTATAATGATGCCAGGTGGGGCACATGTTAAACCACGAGAAAGTATGGATCGAACCAGTAATGGTCGAAATTGTTCAGGGCAATTAGGACTTAAGATAAAAGATGTTCTAAGTATGATTGAGAGTCAGTCGTGACAGTGATTAACCTCTAAAGACTGAGGCAATAACTTATGGAAAAATGGTGATATTTTTTTTTTACTCATCAGATTTTAAGGAAAACATCTTCACATAAGCTGTGATTGAAATGAGGTAGAAAATTTATTTGGAGGTGGTTAAAATGACATTGACTGTAAGAAAATTTTACTATCAGGAAAGGCCAAAGAGGTGGCCGACACTTTAAAGGTAAGAGGATAATTATAGGCGCTTGTGCCAAAGGAATACAGTGATGATGGTTAAAGCTAAGAAGGTTGTATTATGGTTTGGAAGATTGACATTCCTTCTGATGACTGTGCAATACCCAACCGTAATAGTAGTTGGTAAAGGTTTAATTCGTGTAATTGCCATGAGCGGGCTATCTATCTCAGAAGATACTATCTTGAGATAAGCCAGGACCATGTTTCAAAAAGGACTAGATGAACCCTTGAGTTAAGTCTTCTATTTAAGGCATACGATTAAGAATGGTATTAACCTGCTATCGTTGCTTTGACTGAAACTCTTCTGCAATTTTATCTACTTCATGTCATGAAAGTACGTCAGAGTTTGGAGTGTTCTTCATGAATTATGATTGGTGATTATGTTAACTCCTTAGAAGTATTCTATACGACATGTATGGACTCCGTATGGTTAGATATTAAGATTTCATGGAAAGTGAATGACGACAGTAGGTCAGTGGTAGACCATAGTAATGCAGCAATGATTCTGCGAGTAATGAGCTGATTACAACCGTGAGAGTTGTATTGGAATGGATGTTGAGATTGAGTACCACTAATCTGGTCATGGTAGTGTATAAGTTATCATTGATAGACTAATTAAGTAGAGTATCTACCTATTGAATATTTATTCCCTCTTATGAAAAGAGAGTCGTATTACTATATGAGGAAGGTTACGGTGCAAGCATAGAATTCTAGTAACAATGATGTCTAGAATGAGATCCCAGATTCGATTTTCGATATCGAGGGAGTTTCAAAGGTGATTTTGTATAAGCTCGAGGAAGAGCATGGGTCCATAGAACGATGGACGGAATAGCAAAAATATTTAGGCATGTGAAATGCAATGCGATAATACTTGATATATATACACATATGTTGTATTCTCCTATGACAAACCTCTATAGTTCAGAGGTAGGTTCCAAGCCAGATATTTTGTGGCAGTATATTTTTTTTCATATATACAATTCTCTTCAATTCGTTATTTTCTCTTCTTTTCATTTCATATAAACTGAGAAGAACAACCCTTCCAGAAGGGGAGGTATTGTCGAATGACTATCTATCTGTGTGATAGAAGCTGAGTAGGATACCAGCTATTGTTTAATTGCTTGTCAAGTACTAAAGGCTGGCCAACTTCTATACTAACTATGCAATGTAACAAGTGTTCATGATCATAGTGATCTCTCAATGAATTCTTTTACTTCTATATGATGGATCAAGCTTTCGAAGATGGAGGCAGCTAGAAAGGAAGTGGTACCAAGTATGGTGGTATTCCGATTCTAACGCGTTAGTGATACTAAGGTTGACGTGGTTATTAAAAGGTTATAGAATGCTAACGAGCAAAAGTATAACCAGTATAATATTAGGAACGGAAGGTAGTAGCGATTACGAACTGGAAAAGAGTGGGTATTGAGAAGCAAAACCTATAGCGCAAAAAGCTATAATAAGAGTCTATGCAATACACTTGGAAGAATTTGGAATGATCACTTAACACGGATTGAGTTTTCTTACGACAATAGATCATATGTCAGTATTGAGATATCACCTTATGAGATCCTTAAGGGAAGACAATGTCGATCTCCCTTATGTTAGGATGAAGTTGTAGAGCGCAAGATGCTCGGACCCGCAGTAGTCCAAAGGACCAGGGATATAATAGATCTAATCAGAGGACGGCTGGTAGTAACCCAAGATGGACATAAGAGGTATGCTGATTTGACTCGAAAGGACAAAGAGTATGAAATAGGGGACCTAGTGATGTTATAGGTATCCCTTGGAAAGGATTGATGAGGGTTGGAAAGAAAAGAAAGTTTAAGTCCACGAATTGTTGGACCCTTGGATATACTAAAACATATTGGGAAGTTAGCATACGAGCTAGCCCTACCCCCGAACCTGTAACAAGTTCATAACGTGTTCCACGTATCAATGTTAAGGAAGTATAATTCAGATGCCAGATAAATAGGGGCATATGAGCGCATAGACATGCAACCCGACGTAACCTATATGGAGCAACCAGGAAGGGTTATAGATTGAAAAGGGACAAGTGCTTAGGAGAAGGGTTATCAAACTAGTCAGAGTTTGATGGTAGAACCACAATGTGGGAAAGTTACTTGAGAGTTAGAAAGTGCAATGCTAAGAGAGTATCCCTATTCATTTTATATCTGATTCCGGGACGGAATCCTTTTAAGGAGGGGAGACTGTAATAACCCCAATTTTTTGAATTTTTTTTTGAAACCCTTATGAATAATGATTTTGTTGATTATGCTGAATAAGAAAACTTTTCATGCCACACTATGTAGGGGTTCTTCTATTGTTATTCTGAGATCTTATTAGTACTTTATATGAGATATAAGTGTATGTAAAGATCGTCAGAATCCAAATTCGAACACTTTGATTTTTCCCGAAAATCCACCAGATACCGAAAGAATTGAGTATAAGATAACATGATTAAAAGGATTTAAATTCAAGGATTATAAGAGAGGATCATAAAAGGAATATAATGTATTGAGAAAGGTTAAGGGAACCCAAGTAATAAGATCCCGGGTATGATCCCTCAAACGATAAACGAGAACGAAAGTTAAGCGAACCGTATAACAGATCAGCGGTCATTAGCCAAGTAATTAAGAGCTAATCAAAGAGGTTAGTGATGATGATGTCACCACACCAACAAGAAGATGACAAGTGTGGGAAGATGACATAGGAGGATGACATAAGCATGACCAAAGGGAAGGTATTGTTGGTTGATTTCAAGCCACACAAATTTTACCATGGTTAAAAGGTAATTAACAAAACAAAAGGATATCAACCAAGCCTTTTATGCACAAAGATCAATAAAACAAAGCAAGCTTCTCTCCCCCCCCCCTTTTCATCTTCTTCATTTCAAATTTTTCACCAAAATGGTGAATTAGAAATTCAAAACACAAGCTATACTCCATGGAAAATTATAAGGTTTGTTTCTTTGGATCCTATATTTCATAACTAAGAAGAGCAAGTAGTTTGAGTGCTTGAATCAAAGGTTTTCTATCTCAAACAAATCATTTTAGTTTAGGGTGAATAGTAACTTTCAAGAACAAATTTTTGATTCTTGATTTTATTTGCAAGGTCAAGGTAGCTTAAGCATATATTAAGGCTTCCATGGACATTCCAAGGATCTTTCTTTGATTAAAAGCTTCAAGGAAGGTATAACTCTTCATGATCTTAGTATTAAGATTGTTTGATATAAATGATTATGATGATGGAATGATAGATTAAGTGTAGTAGTTGTTTTGTCATGTTGAGATCTTAGTGGTTAAGTGCTTTTGTTGATTTTGGAGTTAAAAAGTAGCACTAGTTGTTCTTGATGATTCATGGTATGATTTGAGATTGGTTTAAATGGTTTAAAGTGGTTGATGAGTGATATGGTCATATGGTTTTATTGGGATTGATTGGTGATGGTTTGGTGTTGAATTGGTTGGTAAAATTTTGGGAAATCGCGTAAACATAGCCGTCGTAATGTCCGATTTACTTTAGGCTGTTTTTGTTCTTAACATTAGGATCCGTGAACTCACCGCTAGGTTTTGACCATTTCCATGATTAGATAGTTCATGTTACGAGCTTCGTTTTGATATGTAGTCCGTTTGATTCCGATGTACGGTTTAGGAGAAACGACCGTTTTAAGTAACGGCGTTTCGCGACCGAACCATTACCCCTCGCCTTACTTTGAAACCTTGGTTAAGGACCTTAAATGACTAATTGAGGTAAGAAACAATTATGTAAAGTGGATTAGGCAGTTGGTAAGATACTCGCGAAAGAATCGCCTTAAAACCCTTAATGGTTAATTTATTAAAAATGGTGGAGCCGAGGGTACTCGAGCGACTTAAGTAAATCATTAAGCGCGAAAGCGAACGTTAGGACTCTAAATGGTTAAAGTCTAGTTTCTTAAGCGACCGAGGTTTAATTCCGACTTATGTTGTTGTTCATAGGTTATCGGACCCACTCTAAGCTTAAGTCTATCCGGGAGCACTCAGGCAAGTTTTCTACCCGTTATACTGTTGTTGTGATGTAAATATATGTATATGCATTATCTTGTGATAAGTGCATGGTTGTTATTAGCAAATTTTGTGATATATTGGAGCATGCTGATATGGTATATATGCATGTCTGTTTCGTAATCTTGATATATATCTGTTGATTCAATTTCTTATAAGTTGCATAATACCTATGCTAGAGATAAGCAGTAGTTGCGTATACCCTTAGTATAGGGGACCCAAAGGTGAACATTTTCTAAAACCGGGAGTCGATGTTCCCGAGTATATTATATATATATATATTTAAATATATATATATATATATTGATATAGGTTTCAAAACTATTAATCGAATAAGGTTTATTCGATAACTTTTATTTTATTTAATGGATATTATTACGAATATTCATTCGAGGGCTTTTGACTCCTGTTATTTTATTTAATGAATATTATTACGAATATTCATTCGAGGGCTTATGACTCCTTTTATTTTATTTAATGAATATTATTACGAATATTCATTCGAGGGCTTATGACTCCTTTTATTTTATTTAATGAATATTATTACGAATATTCATTCGAGGGCTTATGACTCCTGTTATTTTATTTAATGAATATTATTACGAATATTCATTTGAGGGCTTATGACTCCTGTTATTTTATTTAATGAATATTATTACGAATATTCATTCGAGGGCTTATGACTCCTTTTATTTTATTTAATGAATATTATTACGAATATTTATTCGAGGGCTTATGACTCCTTTTATTTTATTTAATGAATATTATTATAAATATTCATTCGAGGGCTTATGACTCCTTTTATTTTATTTATTGAATATTATTTGAATATTCATTCGAGGGCTTATGACTCAGTTTATATTATTTAATGAATATTATTTGAATATTCATTTGAGGATCTATGACTCCGATTATCTGCTGAGATATATTCTTTATTTTATTAAAGAATAAGGTGTCGATAATCAAACTTATCTTGATTATTCAAATAAAGATAGTACTTTCGTATAAGTATATCTTTGGTTATTTAATACTCATTTCAAGTATAAGTTTTACAACTTCTACCTCAATTATTTGTATAAAGATTATTCTTTATGGGAATATTATTTGAATAATAATATTCAGATATTTTCTAATATATTGGGACTGATTTATCTTATTAAATCAGCATTACTCCAAACACTCTTTAAAGTGTTTTCGAGTCTTTAAAATGATTTTTAAAAGTTAGAGCGGATCCCAAAACTTATTTTTATATATTTAAGATCTTCCTTTTAAAGGGGATTTAAATAATCGCTCAAAACCAGAGGGATCCGGCTCTATAGTGTATTTTATATTCGCAACGAGGTTGCTGTTTTGATAAATGAATTGATTACTTACCCAAGGTTCGGGAAGTAAGTCCATCTATTGAGTCGGCATAAGCAACATGGGCTCAGTGGGCGTCCATGAAAGTGTAAGTGGCTCAGTGAGAATCCATCAAATGCCTAAGTGGTTGAGTGGCAGTCCAGCATAAGGTCCTATTGCGGCCAGGGTGATGACCAGTGGGGAATTCGTCCATCTACTAGTAGAAAAGGTTACTTATTGGTATCTTTGCCTGATCAGCAAGATATCAGGTTTATGCCAAGGTTTTCTCCATTCCAAATTCATTGGATATTGCAACTCTTTTTATAATTTTCATAACAGAGGTTTTCAAGGAGTGTATGAAATGTATATATATATAGGTGTATATATATATCGGGACTTAATGAAGTATCTCGTAACTTCATTATTTATAATGATGTTCAAAGATTGAATCTATTCAAATCTTGTCTTGTAGTCTCATCTATGTGATGGACTTTTGAAACTAATTATAACTTGAACGGTGGTAGCTCAAGTAGTATTTGGAAAAGATATAAGTATATTGGAGTATCTTGTAACTTCATCTTTTAAACTTATATCTAGCAAATGATTATCTTATGCATGTCAAAGATTTTCAGAAAAACGTTGAGACAAGGTTAGATATATGAGATCACCTTGCAACGATAGTTTTATACAGTTATAAACTGGAACTCTGTGTATATTATGCATGGAAGAGGACTTCCAAGATTTTGAAAAGTATATATGTATATATACTGAATATTTTGCGACTCCATTGCATTAAGATATAAAACTTGGTCCATTTCTTTTGACCAAGACTTTCATGAGTACTATGAGAAGGCTCATATATAGTTAATCATTTTACATATTATTTTGGTGGGCTTGCTGCTCACCCTTGCTTTCTTCTTTCATCACACAACAACAGATAGAAAAGATGAACAGGACCAAGCTCCCAATTCGCGAGCGGATAGGAAACATTCTGCAGTTTCCTATAGGCGTTGATGTCGCTGTAGCTGAGGTAGGAACTACCAATAGGCTAGGCTTTCAACTTTTGATGTACCAGACTTATGTATCTTTATCAATTGTAATAATGGCAAAGAAATGTAAATCTATTCAGAAACCCTTTTAAGGTGTAATGGCATATAATTTTGGAATAAAATGATTCGTGTTACTTTTGGATATTCATCTCTGAGACTATAACTTATGGTGTGTGTGTTTATTGTGGGGTCACAGTACAGAGTAGTTGATTGTTTATTAAGATTGGGTGTTATTAAGGGAAATGGAACTCGTGACAACCCGGATTCCCGACCCCGGATTTGGGGGTATTACAATTAATCTCCCGAAGGAGGTGATATCTCCTAAGTATATGCTTTGCCTGGGAATGGGACCTTGGTTATTTAGCCTGCGCGATGGCTCCATTATTATCATAGTAAAGATCAACTGGATCTGTGATCGATGGAACCACAACAAGTCCCGTTATGAATTTCCGTATCCAAACAGCCTCTTTGGCTGCTTCACTGGCAGCAATATACTCAGCTTCCATTGTAGAATCAGCTACTGTCTCTTGCTTTGAACTCTTCCAGCTTACAACACCTCCATTAAGGCAAAAAACAAAACCTGACTGTGATACTGAATCATCTCTGTCTGTCTGAAAGCTGGCGTCAGTGTAACCCTTTACAACCAGCTTTTCATCTCCTCCATACACCAAGAATGAATCTTTAGTCCTTTTCAAGTACTTAAAAATATTCTTGATAGCTGTCCAGTGACCCTCACCAGGATTAGACTGGTATCTGCTCGTCATGCTCAAGGCATACGAAACATCAGGATGAGTACATATCATCGCATAGATTATAGATCCAATTGCTGAAGCATATGGAGCTTTGCTCATACGGCCCTTATCATCTAATGATTTAGGGTAGTTGTCTTTTGAGATCAATATCCCATGAGACATTGGGACATATCCTCTTTTTACCTCTTGCATCCCGAAATGATGCAATACTTTGTCAATGTATGTACTCTGACTTAGGCCAGTTAATTTCCTTGATCTATATCTATAGATCTTGATTCCTAATATATAGGTAGCATCACCTAAGTCCTTCATCGAGAAACTATTTCCCAACCAAGTCTTAAAAGCCTGTAGAGAAGGTATGGCATTCCCTATTAGTAATATGTCATCTATATCACTTATTTGAAACCTTTTTCCACCAGTCACACTTTATAGGTCTGTACTTTACCATCCATGTCAGTTTTCTTCTTGAAAACCCACTTGCATCCTATAGGTTTTACCCCTTCAGGTGGATCAACTAAAGTCCATACTTTATTTTGATACATGGATTCTATTTCGGATTTCATGGCCTCTAGCCATCTCTCGGAGTCTGGACTGTTCATAGCATCTTGGTAGGTAAGAGGCTCATCATTATCTATGAGCATTACATCATCATCTCGAGTCAAGGGAAATGCATAATATTTCTCTGGCTCATGACGAGCCCTACTAGATCTACGAACAACCTGTGTTTCCGGAGCAGGAACATCTTGATGTACTTCCTGCCCATTTTCTAACTCTGGTTTAATATTATTTTGTACAACTCGATCTTCATCAAGATCTATAGTCCTCCCACTAATTTTCTTTGAAAGTAACTCTCTTTCAAAAAATACAGCGGTTCGAGCAACAAACACTTTGTTCTCGGTAGGATTATAGAAGTTATATCCTTTAGTTTCTTCAGGAGATCCCACAAAATAACATTTATCTGATTTTGGTCCCAGCTTGTCAGACACCAAGTGTTTCACAAATGCTTCGCATCCCCATACTTTCATAAAAGACATGATGTGACGTTTCTCAGTCCACATCTCATATGGAGTCTTTTGAACCGATTTAGTTAAAACTCGGTTTAGTGTATATGCAGCCGTTTCTAGAGCATAACCCCATAAACTTATTGGAAGATCTGCTAGACTCATCATCAATCGTACCATGTCCAACAAGGTACGATTTCTCCTATCAGAAACTTCATTCCATTTAGGCGTTCCAGGAGGAGTAAGCTGTGATACGATACCACACTCCTTCAAGAAACCTTTAAACTCGAGGCTTAAGTATTCTCCTCCATGATCTGATCATAGAACTTTTATACTTTCCCATGTTTGCTTTTCCACTTCAGCCTTATATTCTTTGAACTTTTCAAAAGAATCGGATTTATTCTTCAAAAGATACACATATCCATATCTACTGAAATCATCAGTAAAAGTAATGAAGTAGTAAAAGCCACCTTTTGTCATCGTACACATTGGACCACATACATCACTATGTATAAGTCTTAATCGTTCGGCGACCCTTTCACCTTGTGCGGTAAAAGGAGTTTTAGCCATTTTACCAATGAGACAAGATTTGCATTCTTCATATGATTCAAAATCAAACTTATCCAAGTAACCATCTTTATATAATTGGGAAATGCGTTTCTCATTTATATCACCTAAACGACAATGCCAAAGGTATGTTTGATTTGAGTCTTTTATCATAATATGTTTATTATCACTATTTATGTTATAGACAGGAGTATCTATATCAAGAATATATAAACCATTAAACAAACGTGCAACCCCGTAGGTAACATTATTGAATGAAAAGGAACAACTATTGTTCTGAATCAAAAATGAAAAACCTTTCTTGTCCAAACAAGAAACCAAAATAATATTTCTGCAAATCGCAGGCACGTAAAAACAGTTATCTAGTTCTAAAACAAGCCCAGTGGGCAACGATAAACGATAAGTCCCTACAGCTAAAGCAGCAACCTTTTCTCCATTTCCAACTCGTAGGTCGACTTCTCCCTTCGCCAATGTCCTACTTCCCTGCAGTTCATGCACATTTATACAAATGTGAGAACCACATCCAGTATCTAATACCCAAGATGTAGAAGTAGACAAATTGACTTCTATAACATAAATACCTGAATCAGAAGCAGTAACAACAGCCTTCTTCTTCAGATCCTCCAAATAAGCATGACAGTTCCTCTTCCAATGACTTGGTTTCTTGCAATAGTGACAATCACCAACCTTTGGAACACCACCTTTAGGCTTCAAAGCCTTGGTCGGATCAGGTTTCGGATTGGCATTCGATTTAGATCCCATCTTCCTCTCGCCTTTCCATTTACCCTTTCCTTTGGCCTTCCCCTTATTCACCATCAACATGGGAGCAGTGGATGGCTTCAGAACGTTGGTCTCAGCAGTTTTCAACATAGCCAACAGTTCGGTGGGGTTCTTATCTATCTCATTCATATTGTAATTCATCACAAATTGAGAATAGCTGATGTTTAAAGATTGCAAAATGAGGTCAATCTGGTGCTCCACAACAATCGGGGCACCCAACTTGGCAAGGTACTCAATATACCCAATCATCCTTCGAACATGCGGTCCAACCGGATCACGTTCTCTATGCTTACATGCATGCAACGATTTGAAAGTATCAAACCTCTCCTGATGAGCTTGTCCTTCAAACATACGTTTAAGGTGCTTAATCATATCATAAGAATCCATATTCTCATGTTGTTTCTGAAGTTTAACACTCATGGTCACTAACATGAGACATTGAATATCTGTGTCATCATCGATATGTTTCTGATAAACATTATGTTGAGTACGGGATGCTCCTTCAGGGAGAGGTACAGGGTGAGGGATATCTATGACATAGAGCTTGCGCTCTTGTTTGAGGACAATCCTCAAGTTCCTCTGTCAGTCAAGGAAGTTTGTTCCTGTCAGCTTGTCCTTCTCAAGGACTGATTGCACAGAGAAGTTGTTTGAATTGATTGCCATTTGATATCTACAATGTTTAAAATGCATAAGATAAATTAGTTTACAGATGATTATTAAATTATGTTCAAGTGATTATTCATATATATTCAAAATATATATCTCCCACTATTATATCAAATTAATAGCCCTAACTATTAATTCGGAAAGAGTATCTTCTATATACTTTCTATTGAGCCAAGATCCAAATTTTCACAACGTTTTAGTTCAGCTTTGGCTTTACTCCTAAAACATGATTCAATAAGGTAGACAACATTTGTCAATTATATCAACTATATAACTCTTGGATAGTTTAGTGGAACAACATTTATTCTTATTTATCCAATAAATCTCACCAAACTCTATGCCTCTAAGTTCACAATCATATTGTGGTAACTTAGTTAAGTTAAAACCCAAAGGTCTAAAAAGTATCATATACTTCAACATGCTGTCTCACGATAGATGGGAGTACTTCACTCTGGCGAACCCACTCATTATCAATCTAGGGGTTAACGCGTTGGACATATTGGAAGGCATCTAAATAACTTAATATAAATATTAGGGTTTTGTTAGTATTATAACGATCATGATCCCATCATAAAGAGATTCCCAATTTTTTGTTGAATAAAATTGTTACGACCGGCATTTTATGTAATATTATTTGTGGATTGGGTATCATATTAAAGTCAAATGAAAATATATTCAATGATTGTACGCTAGTGTGAGTGAAAATTTCTGCATTATAAATTTGCCTTGTGTAGTATATGATTTTTCAAAGCAAGAGTTTATTTAATATCTTTATTTTTGATTTATAAGGAATATTCTAAGCTTTGGAAAAATTTTCTTTTAAAAGGTATTTTGTTCACAAATTTTGAAAATGATTTTATAAAGTCTCTAAAAATCCAAGTTATTTTATGATATAAATTTTATAATTTTTGAACTTGTATTTTATTTTATAAAAATAAATCTTTATAAATTTTATTTGTTATAATTAGCAAATTACATGGCTACCCTTGCATGCAAATACTCTTCCAATTCAACTAAGGGGCAAGGAAGACATTTCCAACCCCACTCACTTTCATTCTACTAACCAAATTACCCCTTTACCCTTGCATGCAAATCTACCTAACTATATTGGAAGGTTACTCTTGTAAAATCTCAAATCCACTCACTTTTGGCCAAATAAAAACCAAACTAACATGATTATTACTCCACATTCCCCCCACCATTTCCACACTTCTCCTTTCCTCCCCTCATCCTCTCGGTTTTTCCCCCTCCCCTCTCGGCAATTCCCAAAAACCGAGCCCCCATCCCCTTCTTTCTTCATTTCTCACTCAAACAATCATCCTATTATCAAGTAATCCTACTCCCTACATGTTGTTCTTGTATATCTTAAGAGTTTAGAGTAGAAAAACTTATATGTTGACCTTGCATGGTGGTGTTTTGTTAAAACTCCAAGTGAATATCCTTGATTCTTGTGTGAATTCAAGGCTTTCACCATGAGTTATAGAGTAAAGGGTTGAGAATGGCTAGACATGAGTATGCTACACTCATGCAATTGTTGTTTTCACCCTAATCCATTCGGCCATGACTTGATAGGAGCCGAATGGATGGTGTTTTGGTTGTCATGTTCCACTTTGTGTGTTTTTGTGATGATAACATGAAAATCTTAGTGAAGTCTTGATAAAACTCTTTGCATGCTAAGTGATCATCTAGGTATATCTTATGATAGGCTTGCATGTTAATTTTATGATAGAACATATGTAGAAAATGTGTTGTTTTGGTTTGAAAAACCCGAAGGCATGCATGCATGTGGATTTCTCTTACAATGTTGTAAGATTTTGATCATTTCGAAAAATTTTGTTAGTGAACCTTAATTTCAGTAGGAATAATGTGTTAATATTGATTTATGCTTCTTGTTGCATGGTAATAATTCGTGGTTATCTTTTATAAAAATATATATCTTGTTGTTTCAAAAGCATGAAGATTTGTGATTTGTGAAGTATAGTCTCTTTTGTTTTGCCATAATTGTACCTTAGGTAAGGATGATCTCACTAAGGATTATTTTGAGAATAAGGGAGTTAGTTCAGTAGAATACCATGTATAAGTCTTGGTTTAAGTATTTAGTTGTTGTTAGTTGGGTTTGTCAAGTCAAAACCTTGGAAAATGAGAGTTATAGTTTCTGCAGAAAAATCAGTATAGCACCCTGAGGTTTAGAGTGAGTTTTGACCATGTCATTGGTGTGCACTTTGAGGCCCAAGATACCATAAGTTAGTTTTGGGAGTATACAAAAGGTTTTAGGAGTTGGTTGGAGGTTTGCATGTCATTTGGTTAGGTGCACAAGTAGAATAACAAAATATGTCCAGCAGGGGACAGTTTTGTTGCAACTTAGAAATAGGGAGATTTGAACATGTCATGGGTAGGCCCTCATTAGGCCCAATTGGGCCTTAGTTAGAGGGAGTGTCAGAGAAGTTTTTCCAACCATATTTCATAGAATATGAGTTAGAACCATGTGTCGCAAGTTAATTCAAGTCAGGGCATTTTCTGCCCAGAAAAACAGGGGAATCTTGGACTTTTAGCTTAGGCCCAAGAAGGCCCAAGCCAGGCCCTTGAGCCACATTAAGTTTGTGAGATTCCCTTAGGACAGGAGAGTCTTGTGTAAAAGTTTTGAAGGAAATCTTGTTGTTTAAGAGTGTCTAATGTACTCAAGAAATCATAGTTGTCATTCTGAAATTTGCACCAGTGAGCACTTTGACTTATCACATAGTTTTAGAACACTTAGAAGTGAGTATTAGGTCGACCACCATAGTTGTAAGATAGTATAAGCTCAGTAGAGCAAAAGAAACAAGTGAGGGTCAATAGGTTTTGGATAATTTAGGAAAGGCACATCGAGTTAGGAAGCCAAAATTTGAATATCTTGTCTAGTTTAGCGACCAAGTGACTTAAGTTGTGAGTTGAGATCATCCAAGCCTAGTGTTGCATTATGGTGTTATTTGGTATTAATATACGATATGTGATTATGTGGCTACGTCTGTACAATTGAAATATAAAGGTGGATATAAATTAAGTGCATATAGGCCTAAGTGCCATCCGTGTTTAATTTCGGGTTGTAAATAGGTTGAGATGGTAAGAATATATTATAATGAGGATTATTATTATTTATGTAGGATCTCGAGACGAGGGAAAACTTGCCATAAAAGTCGAGTGAAGCTCCAGTTGCTCCTACCAGTCAGACCAGTCCAGCCTATCTCAAGGCAAGTGATTCAACTTGACCATCATATTTACTATAAACAGTTCATATTTATCGATGCAATTATCCTGAGTCATTTTGATATGTTTAAATCATGCGTATCTCTCGCTTATCTTTGAATTACATAGAGATGCCATGAACCCTCAAGTATGTATTGCAAGTAGTTCAAAAGTCTCTTCATGATAGTTAAATGCCCTGATAAAATAAAGAGTTGTTATATTACTTGATTGATCCTCTTGATTAACATGATGATAATTCCTAAGTATTGATATCTCATCCTGATACTTGAACCCCTATAGACCCTTACCTTGAACTTTGATAGTCAGAAACTTACCAACCTGATTCCTCATTGATTGATACCCTCTTTCCTATCCTAAAGCTTGACAATTCTGATATATATACATTCATCTTGAGCTAGAGATCATTACCTTAACACCCATAGTATTCGTGAAGCTTATCTTCTTAATGATCCAACACCTGTACCTTGACGAGAAACCATTGCTTTAAGCCCAGTTTGGCATTACCCCTTCATATTATCCATTAGTCTCACCATATTTTCCTGTCCAAGTTCTGACATATGAAAACCTTTTGGTTACCCTAATAGAGTAAAGCTTTGTGAATCATGGCCCTGAGATTTAGTACCATATTTCCCGTGTTTCGAGTTGATCTATATTCCCTTAATAAATATGTGTATTGTTAAAAGAGATTTTGTTACAACTCGGCATCAGCTTTTGAAATAAATAAAATATGGGTTTTCAGTCCCAAAGGGGGATAAATGTTTTCTTGAATAGTGGATCTGGACTGAGACGCGAGTCCTTTCCACACTTATATTAGGCTTAAAAGTTGCCTAGGGATTCCCGTTAATGTTTTAGAACCCAGCGAGGTTCGGGATTACTTCGCAGTTGATCACCGGCTGTAATCCGTAGCGTCATAAAATGATTTTGATTAAGACATGATTTTTTTTAAAAATTGTTTTGATACAAGCAAAATGATGCCATCTCACATAGTTTTATCTCTCGTTATCATTAGTTATGTCTTTCCATTGGCATTCTTAAAAGTATATCTCGATTTATGTTTTATGTTGTGTTGTTAGCACTTGTTGAGCATTCCGCTCACTTATTGCTTTACCCTGATATTACAGCTAGCAGCTATGGTTAGATTCAAGCAGACTGCCCGTAAGACCTGTGATGCTGATGCTTATGTTCGAGCTCAGGTAGAATAAGTATTAATAGTTGTGTGAGGACTCGGTATTTGTATTCAGATTTAATAGTTGGTAGTGTTGGGCTGTTCCAAACCCTAAACTGTAAGATCTTGGATTTGGTTGTGTATTCTTCATTAAAATGATGTAATAGCTATATTTATTTTGCTGTTTAAGTTGGGGGTGTGACAGGTTTTGGTATCAGAGCTACGGTTTAGAGTCCCTGGACAGCCCAAATAGGTTATAGGATTTGTGTGTAGGTTATAGATATTATGCGAGAGAGTAGGTTAAGTAAATTATTATTAATACTCCTCTTATTGGTTGTCAGCAAAGGGCGCATTCCTCGTCATCCTCTGGGTCGGACGACACTATTGCTTTCACAGTGTATGCTGAGTTGAGGCGCGAGTTCGACATGCTTCAGGGCAAGTACGACCGACTGATAGACCGACTGAAGAACGTGTATCCGGACAGCCGAAACTACGAAGGGAAGCCCAGGGAGCAGATGACTGCGAGACTTGAGACCTTGGTTCAGTACGTCAACACTAAGCTTGAGGAGATGCCAGCGCACCGGGACCGTACCAGCCAGTATGTCATTCAGATGGTGGCAGACGCTTCGAGAGGAAAAGACTACCAAGCCCCGTTCAGATGGAGTGGAGCCTTAGTTCTTTCCATTTACCTTTCATGTTGTTGTACTATCAGACTCTATGGAATCCCCAGTTGTTTCCGTTTTTCCTTTAAATAAGCCTGTTATTCCTAGAATCAGACTATGTCCCAATCCTATGTACTGTGACCTTTCAATTTCAATAATTATGTGCTATTGTTCCATTTGCTCTCAACTGTTATTTTATGTTTTTATCATCATATCTGCTTAATTTGGAAACTTGACCCCCTATGTAAATGAGAATGCCATGCGATACCCTCGAATCATTTTATCATTCATATATGTTTTGATACAACTCTTATTTCAGGATCATGCCTCCCAAAAAGAAGAACCCAACAACCACCTCCACCACAGACCCAAATATTCTTCGACTACTGGAAACCTTGCAACAGCAAACCAATGTTATAGCTCAACAACCACTAACTCTTCAACAACAAATTGAAAACCAAGATAACCGTGAGCCACACCAACCACCTGAACCACCAGTACCACCTAGACAAATTGTCACCTTCAAGGCTTTTCAGAATGTGAATCCACCTGCATTTCATGATACCACTGATCCAATGATAGCTAACACATGGATCAAGGAGATGGAAAGGGCTTTTGAGTTGGTACAGTTAGGAGACGATCAGAAGACGCCATATGCTGCTTACTTCTTGAAGGGAGAAGTCATCTATTGGTGGGAATCAGTAAAGGCTATGGAAGTCACTCAGCAGGTTTCTTGGGAGAGATTTAAGAAGCTATTTCTGGACAAGTATTACCCTAAGTACATGCAGAATCAGATGGAGCTAAAATTTCTTGAGTTGAAGCAAGGGAACATGACTGTATTGGAGTATGAGAAGAAGTTCACTGAGTTGTCAAGGTTTGTGACAAAGTATACCAGCACTGAGGAGGAAAAAGCAAAGAAATTTCAGCAAGGATTGGAGCCTTGGATCAGAGATAGGGTGGCTATGTTTGAGCTTGAAACTTATGCGGGAGTAGTACAGAAAGCTGCTCTGATTGAGAATAATGGGATGCAGTCAAAGAAAGAGAGGGATAACAAGAAGAGGAAGGTTCCATTTTATGGAGAAAAGTCTGAAGCTGGAAGTTCGCAAGATCGGAATATAAAGAGGATTGGTTTCCAGAAGGGCAGAAATTTTCAAAAGAAGGGAAATTTGGGCAAAAGGCAAGAATCAAAAGGGAACAACCAGGCAAGCCAAGGGCAAGTTGGAGAAAACAGGTTCCAGAGACCGGAATGCAAGCACTGTGGAAGAAGGCACCCCGGAGTATGCAATAAGCTGAGCATGACCTGTTATAGGTGCAATCAGAAGGGACATTTGGCGAATGAGTGCAAGATGCCGAAGCCAGGAGTTACGTGCTACAAGTGTGGGAATACTGGACACATGGCTAGGGAGTGTAAGGCAACCGGACCAGTCAAAGCTCTGATGAACGTGGCAAGTACGAGTGCAAGCGTGCCAACTGAGATATTGGCATTACCTCCACCACCTGCACCAACCCCGCAAGCAACAGCAAGGACATTTGATTTGAAGATGAAGGATGATGTTCAGAATTCTGAGGTGATAGCAGGTACACTTTTACTCAATAATGTGAAAGCTAAAGTATTGATTGATTCGGGAGCAACAAGATCTTTCATATCAGAATCTTTTGTTGATAGGCTCCAATGTGATAAAATGGTTATGAGTGAGGTAGTAAATGTGGTAATTGCGAACCAAGAGAAGATTCATGTGAATCAATTTTGTCCAAAGTATGAGATTGATATTTCGGGGTATAAGTTTTCAGCCAACTTGATACTCTTCAAGTTGGGAGAGTTTGATATAATTTTAGGAATAGATTGGTTAGGAGAGAATAGCGCTCAGATAAATTGTAAGACCAAGAGAGTGTATTTAAAGACGAAGAGTGAAGAGAAGGTAGTATTTAAGGGGCAGAGGCAAGAGCAACTATTTCTTACGATTGTTCAGGCTAAGAAGTTACTTAGAAAAGGTTGTGAGTCGTTCCTAGCATATGTAGTGGATTCAGAGAGAGACAGCCTCAGAATGGAAGATATTCCTGTAGTTAACGAGTTCCCCGATGTGTTTCCCGACGAACTACCAGGCTTACCACCAGATCGACAAATTGAGTTCGAGATCAACCTTGCTCCAGGCACGGAACCAGTTTCAAAGGCCCCATATAGGATGGCACCAGCAGAAATGAAAGAGTTGGCGAGCCAGCTGCAAGAATTATTGGATAAAGGAGTGATACGACCAAGTACGTCGCCATGGGGAGCACCTGTTCTGTTTGTAAGGAAGAAAGATGGGAGTATGCGTCTATGCATAGATTACCGGGAGTTGAATAGGGTGACAATCAAGAACCGCTACCCGCTACCAAGGATAGATGACCTTTTTGATCAGTTGAAGGGAGCAAAATGCTTTTCGAAGATTGATTTGAGATCGGGATACCATCAATTAAAGATCAAAGAAGAAGATATTCCTAAGACTACATTCAGGACCAGATATGGGCATAATGAATTCCTAGTAATGCCGTTTGGATTGACCAACGCTCCGGCCGCATTTATGGATCTGATGAATCGGGTATTTAAGAAGTATTTGGACAAATTTGTCGTGGTATTCATTGATGACATCCTTATTTATTATAAGTCAGAAGAAGAATATAAGCAGCACCTCTGGATAGCATTGGAGATACTCCGACAAGAGAAGTTGTATGCCAAGTTTACCAAATGTGAGTTTTGGTTAAAGGAAGTTCAATTTTTGGGGCATGCTATTGGAAATGAGGGAGTTAAAGTGGATCCGGCAAAGATTGAGGCAGTTATGAGTTGGGAGAGGCCAAAGACTCCTACGAAAGTGCGAAGTTTTGTAGGATTGGCCGGATACTATAGAAGATTCGTCAAGGATTTCTCGAAGATCGCCACGCCATTGACCAAGTTAACTAGAAAGAATCAAAAGTTTGAATGGAGTGCAGAATGTGAAGATAGCTTTCAAGAGTTAAAGCAGAAGTTGGTAACAGCTCCGGTATTGGTACTTCCAGATGATCAAGGGAATTTTGTAATATTCAGCGACGCTTCACATAAGGGTTTGGGTTGTGTGTTGATGCAACACAGTAAAGTGATCGCATATGCGTCAAGACAGTTGAAGCCGCATGAGTTAAAGTACCCGACGCATGACTTGGAACTAGCCGCCATAGTGTTCGCACTCAAGATCTGGAGACATTACCTCTATGGAGAGAAGTGTGAAATTTACACGGATCACAAGAGTTTAAAGTACATTTTTACTTAAAAAGAGCTCAATAAGAGGCAGAGGAGATGGCTAGAATTGATCAAGGACTATGATTGTTCGATAAATTACCATCCTGGAAAGGCGAACGTAGTGGCCGATGCTCTGAGTAGGAAGGAGAGATTGAATATGATGATAACATCAAAAGAGTTATCTGAAGAAATCGAAAGATTGGAATTGGAACTTTGTGCTTATGGAAAAGTCGAGGAAGTTTGTCGTGCAATGACCTTTCAGCCAACACTAGTGGAAAAGATAAAGAAGTGTCAAGAGGAAGTAATGGAAAAAGAGAAGAATCGGTTATCTGGAGAGGAGATTAATACTCAAAGGGATGAGCAAGAGATACTAAGGTTTTCATCCAAAATATGGATTCCCCATGTACCTGAATTAAAGAATGAGATCCTCCATGAAGCCCACAATTCGAAATTTTCAATCCACCCGGGAAGCACCAAGATGTATCGAGACTTAAAGAAGAACTTTTGGTGGCCAAATATGAAGCGAGACGTGGCAGAATGGGTTGCGAAGTCCTATACTTGTCAGAGAGTAAAGGCAGAACATCAACGACCAAGCGGATTAATTCAGCCCCTGAAGGTTCCAGAATGGAAATGGGAAAATGTCGCTATGGACTTTGTAGTGGGACTACCGCGAACGAAATCCGGACATGACGCAATATGGGTTATAATTGATCGTCTTACGAAGTCGGCGCATTTCCTTCCAATAAATGAAAAGTCGTCACTGGACAAGTTGGTTCATCTGTATGTGCGCGAAATCGTACTAAGGCATGGAGTACCTGTATCAATAGTTTCAGACAGAGATCCCCGATTTAAATCAAGATTCTGGAAGCAATTTCAGGAATGTCTTGGCACAAAGTTGAATATGAGCACGGCGTACCACCCGCAGACTGATGGCCAGAGTGAAAGGACAATTCAAACGATTGAAGACATGTTGCGCAGTTGTGCAATCGATTTTGCAAGAAGTTGGGACGACCATTTGTCGTTGATTGAATTCTCTTACAACAACAGCTATCATTCGAGTATCGGCATGCCACCATACGAAGCTTTGTACGGGCGAAAATGTAGATCACCAACAAGTTGGGATGAAGTGGGAGAAGAAAGAATTCTCGGCTCAGAATCGGTACAACAGTTGCATGACTCGGTCAAGTTAATTCAGAAAAGGTTGTTTGCTGCTCAAGATAGACAGAGGAAGTATGCGGATCCAGCGCGTAAGGACGTTCAATTCCAAATTGGCGAAGCTGTGTTGCTGAAGGTGTCACCTAGAAAAGGGTTGACGAGATTTGGCAAGAAAGGGAAGTTAGCAGCTAGATACATAGGTCCTTTTGAGATTTTGAGTCAAGTGGGAAAGGTGGCCTATGAGTTGGCCTTACCACCTCAGTATCAGCATGTGCATAATGTATTCCATGTGTCGTTGCTTAAGAAGTACAATCCTGACGCTAGCCATGTGATAGAATATGAACCTGTAGAAATTCAGACAGACCTGTCATTTGTGGAGCAACCGGTTAAAATACTCGACTGGCAAGTAAAGAGTCTTAGAAATAAGTTAGTAAAGTTAGTAAAAGTACTTTGGAGGAACCCTAAGGTCGAAGAGTCGACTTGGGAGTTAGAGTCTGATATGCATTCCCGGCATCCTCATCTTTTCTCTTAGATTCTGGGGACAGAATCCCTTAAGGGGGAGAGGATGTTACGACCGGCATTTTATGTAATATTATTTGTGGATTGGGTATAATATTAAAGTCAAATGAAAATATATTCAATGATTGTACGCTAGTGTGAGTGAAAATTTCTGCATTATAAATTTGCCTTGTGTAGTATATGATTTTTCAAAGCAAGAGTTTATTTAATTTCTTTATTTTTGATTTATAAGGAATATTCTAAGCTTTGGAAAAATTTCTTTTAAAAGGTATTTTGTTCACAAATTTTGAAAATGATTTTATAAAGTCTCTAAAAATCCAAGTTATTTTATGATATAAATTTTATAATTTTTGAACTTGTATTTTATTTTATAAAAATAAATCTTTATAAATTTTATTTTTTATAATTAGCAAATTACATGGCTACCCTTGCATGCAAATACTCTTCCAATTCAACTAAGGGGCAAGGAAGACATTTCCAACCCCACTCACTTTCATTCTACTAACCAAATTACCCCTTTACCCTTGCATGCAAATCTACCTAACTATATTGGAAGGTTACTCTTGTAAAATCTCAAATCCACTCACTTTTGGCCAAATAAAAACCAAACTAACATGATTATTACTCCACATTCCCCCCACCATTTCCACACTTCTCCTTTCCTCCCCCCTCCTCTCGGTTTTTCCCCCTCCCCTCTCGGCAATTCCCAAAAACCGAGCCCCCATCCCCTTCTTTCTTCATTTCTCACTCAAACAATCATCCTATTATCAAGTAATCCTACTCCCTACATGTTGTTCTTGTATATCTTAAGAGTTTAGAGTAGAAAAACTTATGTGTTGACCTTGCATGGTGGTGTTTTGTTAAAACTCCAAGTGAATATCCTTGATTCTTGTGAATTCAAGGCTTTCACCATGAGTTATAGTAGCAAAGGGTTGAGAATGGCTAGACATGAGTATGCTACACTCATGCAATTGTTGTTTTCACCCTAATCCATTCGGCCATGACTTGATAGGAGCCGAATGGATGGTGTTTTGGTTGTCATGTTCCACTTTGTGTGTTTTTGTGATGATAACATGAAAATCTTAGTGAAGTCTTGATAAAACTCTTTGCAAGCTAAGTGATCATCTAGGTATATCTTATGATAGGCTTGCATGTCAATTTTATGATAGAACATATGTAGAAAATGGGTTGTTTTGGTTTGAAAAACCCGAAGGCATGCATGCATGTCATTCTGAAATTTGCACCAGTGAGCACTTTCACTTATCACATAGTTTTAGAACACTTAGAAGTGAGTATTAGGTCGACCACCATAGTTGTAAGATAGTATAAGGTCAGTAGAGCAAAAGGCACAAGTGAGGGTCAATAGGTTTTGGATAATTTAGGAAAGGCACATCGAGTTAGCAAGCCAAAATTTGAAGATCTTGTCTAGTTTAGCGACCAAGTGACTTAAGTTGTGAGTTGAGATCATCCAAGCCTAGTGTTGCATTATGGTGTTATTTGGTATTAATATACGATATTGATTATGTGGCTACGTGTGTACAATTGAAATATAAAGGTGGATATAAATTAAGTGCATATAGGCCTAAGTGCCATCCGTGTTTAATTTCGGGTTGTAAATAGGTTGAGATGGTAAGAATATATTATAATAAGGATTATTATTATTTATGTAGGATCTCGAGACGAGGGAAAACTTGCCATAAAATTCGAGTGAAGCTCCAGTTGCTCCTACCAGTCAGACCAGTCCAGCCTATCTCAAGGCAAGTGATTCAACTTGACCTTCATATTTACTATAAACAGTTCATATTTATCGATGCAATTATCCTGAGTCATTTTGATATGTTTAAATCAAGCGTATCTCTCGCTTATCTTTGAATTACATAGAGATGCCATGAACCCTCAAGTATGTATTGCAAGTAGTTCAAAAGTCTCTTCATGATAGTTAAATGCCCTGATAAAATAAAGAGTTGTTATATTACTTGATTGATGCTCTTGATTAACATGATGATGATTCCTAAGTATTGATATCTCATCCTAATACTTGAACCCCTATAGAACCTTACCTTGAACTTTGATAGTCAGAAACTTACCAACCTGATTCCTCATTGATTGATACCCTCTTTCCTATCCTAAAGCTTGATAATTCTGATATATATACATTCATCCTGAGCTAGAGATCATTACCTTAACACCCATAGTATTCGTGAAGCTTATCTTCTTAATGATCCAACACATGTACCTTGACGAGAAACCATTGCTTTAAGCCCAGTTTGGCATTACCCCTTCATATTATCCATTAGTCTCACCATATTTTCCTGTCCAAGTTCTGACATATGAAAACCTTTTGGTTACCCTAATAGAGTAAAGCTTTGTGAATCATGGCCCTGAGATTTAGTACCATATTTCCCGTGTTTCGAGTTGATCTATATTCCCTTAATAAAAATATGTACTGTTAAAAGAGATTTTGTTACAACTCGGCATTAGCTTTTGAAATAAATAAAATATGGGTTTTCAGTCCCAAAGGGGGATAAATGTTTTCTTGAATAGTGGATCTGGACTGAGACGCGAGTCCTTTCCACACTTATATTAGGCTTAAAAGTTGCCTAGGGATTCCCGTTAATATTTTAGAACCCAGCGAGGTTCGGGATTACTTCGCGGCTGATCACCGGCTGTAATCCGTAGCACCATAAAATGATTTTGATTAAGACATGATTTTTTTTAAAAAATTGTTTTGATACAAGCAAAATGATGCCATCTCACATAGTTTTATCTCTCGTTATCATTAGTTATGTCTTTCCATTGGCATTCTTAAAAGTATATCTCGATTTATGTTTTGTGTTGTGTTGTTAGCACATGTTGAGCATTCGGCTCACTTCTTGCTTTACCCTGATATTACAGCTAGCAGCTATGGTTAGATTCAAGCAGACTGCCCGTAAGACCTGTGATGCTGATGCTTATGTTCGAGCTCAGGTAGAATAAGTATTAATAGTTGTGTGAGGACTCGGTATTTGTATTCAGATGTAATAGTTGGTAGTGTTGGGCTGTTCCAAACCCTAAACTGTAAGATCTTGGATTTGGTTGTGTATTCTTCATTAAAATGATGTAATAGTTATATTTATTTTGCTGTTTAAGTTGGGGGTGTGACAAAAATACTTCAAATCAATACTCGTCAATGGTTTGATTTCCAGTTAGTGCAGGAGTCACATCGGTCTCACTTAAAACCCACAGCCATACAAGTTCTATGAACCCGTTGTTGATAAAATCGCCCCATGTCGGAAATAAAGAAGATTCGTATTTCATTCTGTGTTTCATAAACACGAGAATCTCATAATCGTTTGTAAATTTTAAAATTTTGAGTCGTTACAGATTTTATCTTGTTTAGGCATGGCATGGATGACGTATCTAATACATACATTCATGCATGATTAATCTAATTAAAGCATGCATCATTAATTATTCTATACATACATTCATACATCAATATGTAAAGTGCAATAAAGTAAATGTGTTTGGTTATGGCCCCATCCTATGTGATCTTTATCAAGCTCGTGATAAAGATCAAGGTCAATCTAATGTGGTGATGGAAATAAATACAACTACTTATTACATAAGTCTTCTTCTTTGTTTAGACTTCTTGTATGCCTCGTCTTCTTCTTTGAATCACCTCCATTGGATAGCCTTCTTGAGTCTTCAATTACATTACATGATTGAAAGTAAAACTAATCTAATGAACTTGCAAGAATAACTCGAGTTACATTCGAGATTTATGATTACAAAGATTGACGACATGCAAGTCGTATTTAAAACCAAAACCAAAACCATTATACTAAGGTCGAAAGGCCATAACCATCCAACATGCCTCATACAACACATAAAAGCATGTTAAAACACATAATCTGATCTTAACATATCATATTATCCATGATCTAATCATAAAAAGAAATATGACAAAAATCAGAAAAATCAGAATCAAATCAGAAAAACAAGAATCACTGTTTACGGGCAGTAAACAACGTCAAACGCCTTATAGACGAGTCGATGATAGCTATCAGTTTTGTTCAGATGCTCGTTTACCTATCAAAGAGGGTATTCGTTTGCGTAAATCAGACACCAAGCCGAGATTTTAGCAAATCTGTAGCAGCCAATTCAGAATCCATATCTAATACGATTCTCATAATTAGAACAAACATAAATCATGTAGATATCAGTATATATACAGATTGCATAATCATCTTATGATTATACAACTCACATGAATATCATATATTCAAAACCATACATATACAAGCATATTATATCCACATCAAATCATGGTGAATCACGTACATGCTCATATATTGAAAACGGTTAAACACATAAAAGAATTAAAAACTTTTCGCAAGTAGCTCTGATGGCATTGAAGGGTTTTTAGCTCATAAACGCAATGAAAAACGTAAATTTAAATCTTAAAAATCGAAACCCTTCGCAGGATCCATGCGAAAAACAATATTTAATTTGTAGTTCAGTATGTTTACCTTAAGAAGCTTTACGTTAATGGAAAGATGGAGGTCTTGAATGATCACCACATAGCCCGTCGCTGGAACGATCTACGCCTTGAAGGTATCCACACGAATGATCGCCCGGAGGATGGGTGCGTACTAGCACGTTCTTGAGGCCGCTTTCTTGCTCTCTATCTCTCTTCAAGCTGATAGGGTTTATGTTTTATCAAATAAAACGTGTAACCCTAATTCTATTAGAAAAATATATTATATAGGCAAGAGCTAATGGGCCTCCAACCCTAAACTGAATTTTAGAGTTATTATTATTATTAAATTTGAAATTCTAATTATTGTATTATTAAGTCTCATTTAAACATCCAATAACTTAATTTTGGATTTAATATTAAATTCAAATTTCCTATTTATTTAATTAATTAAGTCACACTTAATTAATAACAAATAATTTGAATTATTTACATTTAATTTAAATCTGAATTTAAATTAAATAATCCTCCAATCATTCTTTGTACGACCCTTTAGGTTATTATTCCGTTGGCAACAATTTTAAATCTAATTTAAAATCATAAACAATGAGCGGCATCTAATAATACATCATTGTTACCCAAGTAATAATAATTAAATCGGTGATCAATTAAACCTTTCGTGAATAATGTACAATATAATATAATCCCTTTAGCCTTATATTATAGATCAAACTCGAGGCATGCATTGTGTCATCCTCTGTTAACGTTCAATCATTCTTTCCTTGATCAATGAGTAAACTATTAAATAAATCAGTATTTGAGCACGGCCGTGCATTTTATAGTCTTACTCAATTAAGAGGCCAATAATATCACTCCTTTAATAAAGGAGGGCTAAATCCCATCTAGATCATTCATATTTCTTATACGATTCATAATGTACCCAATGTCTACTTTTATTATTACCCGGTCAAGGATAACTTTCAATAGTATCAAAGTATATTAATTCTCATATAGAAATATAATGATTTCAGGTCAAAGGACCAATACATCATTATCACTGTGAGATTAACATATGACACTATAAACATGTAGTATCTCACAACGGGTCAATCCAGCACCATGTATTTAATACATGTGCCTGTGTTTTGACTTTAGTATCATAATACCTATGATCAATGAGATGTGATCATCAGCCAACAAACACACTAGTCTCAATGTATTTATTATCGTCCCTTAACAATAATACTTGACTAGGGACCTTTAGGAATATCAATACTATTCTCATAATCTCATTTCCAAGTCACGTACTTAGAGATATAGATTTACATATCATACTCCAAGGACATTTATTAATCTAACATCTTATCGCAGAAAATAAAGATATAATAAATTACTAAAGAATAATCCATATAATCATAATTAATAATCCAAATGTTTCATAATATAAACATAATAGTGTTATCTCTAGGGCACAAACACTAACATGTGAGATAACAGAAAATGAAAGAGTTAGATGCTAAGAAGAAGTAGGATTATTCTGATAATCTCTGGAATGCTCATTGGAAAGATGATACATATCATATTTCCAGACATCACATTGTTGAACATCTGGAAACAGCAGAACAGAAAATTACAAATCTTGATGTGCTGAATCATCTGAAAGCATCAACTTCTATTTGTCAGATCCTTACACACAGCTCATGAAGCAACTACTACTCAAATCAATCAGATGCTTACTCATCAGGAAATTTAGAAACAAATTTGACCAATAGTTGCCAAACAAACTGCAATTGAAGCCAGTCAAGCTAGATTGGAAGCTAATGAAGTTCAAATGTCTGATGAACTTACAAAAGTACAGAATTCAATGGAGCTGATTTTTTCTCTACTCCTTGGCGATGATGCCAAAAAGGGGGAGAAAATTATTGAATCTAAATGCAAGCAATTGTCATTGACAAGTACTGATGATGAAAATCCTGATGGAGGTAATAAGGGAGGACAGAAGGAAAGAAAAAGGAGAAGAGGTGAAGAATTAGTTGGAATTAGTTATTCATAAAAAACAATCACTATATTTCAGTCTAGACAAGGAGGAGAAAATAAGAGGAATGAAAGAATAGTTGAAGATTTGACTATGACCACTAAAATGCAACAATCTTCACAAGTCACAATTGTTGCTGATGAAGACCAAGGATTCTGGAGAGAGAAGCTGGTGCTGAAGCAAGTCAATATCTTCAAACTCTGAAAATTAAAGGAAGAAAGACAACTCTATTCTACAAGGATCCAAAGATTCAATTATTTGACTCTGAGGTGAGTAGAATAATATTTGTAAAAGAAAATCCTGGAGTTAATCTTGAATAGCTAAGGCAAACAGATGAATACTTTAAAAATTCCATGAAGAAAGCAAATGTTGATATTGCTGTTATTTCTCAAGTACTTTATGAAGATGATCCTTCTAACAGACCAACCAGAGGTATAGTTATAAGGGAAATCAGTCAGGCAGAAGATGAAAGATATCTCAGATCACAAGGTATTGGAACTGTTGACAGGAAGCTTAAAGGAAAAGAGAAGATAGAAGAAAAGGCAAGGATTTCGAAGCCTAAAGCCAAAGCCGTTATAAAGAAGAAGTCAGTATCTAAGGAATCTAAATCTTAAACTCTGATAGATCCAATTTATACAGTAGTTCAAGCTCATGATACTGAAGATAAATAAGTAGAAGCAGAAATCATTCAAGCTTGTCAAAGAAGGAAGATTTTTAGAAGCATTCTGAGCCGAGGAAGTGGAGTTAACCTCTAACATTGCTCAAGTTAAAGAAGCAGTTCAGGATGAAGAGTTAAAGTCTGATATTCACTGAAGCAAGATTGAATATGCATACTTGATTCCTGCATTTAGATAGTTTTGACATCATCAATTGGAACTTGTCCATATTTCCATAATAAACAAGTTGGGGGAGATTGTTAGGAGCAATTGATGATATCAAATAAAAATCTATCATAAGTTTACTTCAGAACTTATATATCAATGGATGTTAATGACATCAACAGATGATGAGATATCAACGGATAATAGGATATCAACGGATGATGATTTCGACGGATGATGATTTCGACGGATGATGAAATCATTATTTTTCACATCAGTTAATCTTCGAGGAGGAAAAGGAAACAGGAACTCACGGCGGTCAAGGACTTTATCTAAGAAGCAATTGTATAGGTTTCCTTGTTATTAATAGAATAAGATTCTTATATATTGGTAGATGTGCTCTATATAAAGCATAGTTTAGTTTTATGCTATAAGCATTACGATATTGTTATATCTTTCACATAACCTAGCAGCTCTCAAGGATAATTGTTCATCCTTTTGAGAGAGTACATTTGCAATAAGTTTTTATTAGTTAATATAAAAACTGTTGATTCTGTTGCAGCTTTGTCAAATCGATTGTATTAACTATATTCACCCCCCTCTACAGTTTATTAAGGGCCTAACATAACATATCACCCAAACGTTTCGCTCTCTCTACACCAAAGCTCTAAATCCGAATCTCCAAATCTACACTCATTATTACAAAGGCTCACTTTTATACTCGAATATATGGAGTATATTTTCCGGTTCTTAATCCTGAAGAAGAAAGACTTTATTTTGACCCTTTCGGACTGAGAGCCCTAATTAATGGTCAAATTTTTCACCCTACTGAAGTTCCTCAAATGATTTTTGATCATCTTTGATGGGATGATCAGCTTGAGTTGCATCTTTTTATATTGGATGTTCATTACGAAGAGATACGACTGGCTGAGGAGGCAGAGCAACGTCGACTCGAACTCTTGGAGTTACAAGAGAACATTATTTCTCTTGTATCATCCATCTCTCGCATATACCGTAGGAGAGAGATGAAAAACAAGGAGGACAAAAAGAAGGCGAAGGAAGAATAGTTCTAGTTCTTAGGAGTTAGGATTAATTTCTTTTGTAGTCTTTCTTATATTTAAATATTATTATTATTAAAATTCTCTGTTGTTTAATATCCTGTTTATTAAGGAAGAACTGTTCATATCGTCTTGATGTTTGCATATATGAATATTGTTGATTTCATATTTTTCTGATTCATATTCATAATTCACATGTTTACAACTAACTATTCTCAAGCTATTTCAATATTAATGAACAGATCAAGCACACAGGTTTTTGACAGGATTCGGATGATATTACACAGTATTTCCTGATGACAACAAAATGTTGTTGGTTATACTAGGTTTTTACAATTGATTTTTACTTATCTTTTACTTGGTGAAAGTTTTGAAAAAGATGAACTTCTGATGATCTTTCAAATCAATTTTAAATCTCTAACTGATTTAGCAAAATGGAAAGATACTTTCAGGGGAGGAACAGTTTTACCACGAGAATTGTGGATGTTTTGTCTGATAAAATGCCTCACCAATATAGTTTTCCAAATCCTGAAACTTTGGAATAGGGCACATCCAACCCTATTCCTAACCAAAGTGTCTATTTTTCTTCCCTTACATCAAAACACTCTAATACCTTTGGTTCTTCTCAAAAGGAATCAGTTACAAAATCAAAGACAATAGCTAAGACTGATGTGTCTCAGAGACAATCAGGTCTAAAGGTTGTTTCACATTCACCTAAATCTTTGGAGCAAAAAGGTTGAGCAAGAAAGAAAAGTGTTTCCTCAATAACAAAAATTAAGGAGAATGTAGGAAGGAAAATTAGAGCTGGTGTTTAGCTGGTTGATGAATCATCAGACACTGAGAGTGACAGTGATGATCCAATTATATTCAAGAAGCCTGCTAGAATAGTGGAGGTTACTGGTGCTAATGCAGAAGAAGACCAAAGTTTAATTGCAGCTGCTAAGCCTGAGAAACGAAGACTGATGAAGGCAGGAAAAATGGTTCAAAAAAATTCACATGGTCTTACAGTGTTGGCTGATATTTCTCTGGATCAAGAATCTGCACATCCTGACAAGTCGTTGTCAAATCCTGACATGTCTCATGCAATTCCTGACAAGACAGTGACAATTCCTGATCAGACAGTTACTAAATCTCAAACAGCCAAGATAGTTGAAATTTCTAAGGAAGTTGGTCTGCAGAAGTATTCAAATAAAAATTGGAAACAATTCAGTCCATTTTGGACAAACTGGGTATTTATTTGACATCTCGATAAGTTAAATTTTAGTTCTCTAAAAGAGTAAATTAAAATGACTTCTCGATATATAATTCACATTCAAAATGACTTTTCGATAAGTATACTCCAAACATTTATTTTTGACTTCTCGATAAGTCATTTGCTTTTACTATAAATACCCAGACATCTAGATACATATACATACGCTTTCGAGAACTCTAAGTGACCTAGCTTTTTCAATTCGAAACTGATTTCTCTCTCATTTCAAACTCTTTCTCGCTAATTTTTCTTACCCATTCAATCTTACTCAACAATGTTAGAGCTGTAATCCCAGATAAAGGAATCAACTACATAGCTTTCACTGATGCTAACCAAGCCCCTGACAGTTTCAAGGGGTTTGTGAATTTTTTGTCTGAATCCTATGTTGCAGGTGCTTTAACAGCTAACCCGGTCCTATACATGGATGTTCTGCATGAATTCTGGACAACAGCAGTGGTGAGAACTGTTATGCATGACAACTCTGTGTCATTGGTGGTGACATGCTCAACTGGAGGCCAACAGTTAGAATTCAATGAGTAAGATGTGAATGCAGCCTTGGGTCTTCCAACTGCAAATCTAGTGGAGGTGCCAACCCAGGATGAACTAACTGAGTTTATAGACTTCATTAACTATGGTGGAAGAATCAACTTGGTAAGCTTGAACAGAACAAACCTAAGGAAGGAGTGGTCCTATATGTTTGACTTTATAGTGAGGGCCTTCACATGCAAGAAGGCAGGGTATGACAATATTTCAAGTGTGGTGTAGAAGCTGGTGTTCTCAATAGCCCACAATAGACATTTAAATGTTAGTTTATTGATCCTGGAAGAACTTGCAACCAGGCTGACAATGCCCCTCTCTGCTCGAGGTAAGGAAATTTTCTTCCCTAGATTTATAATGTTTACCTTAAATCATAAGGTATCAGACATACATTTGTTGAATGGTATAGACAACACTAAAATATGCAATTATAAGCAAGTGTCCAAAATTATATTTGGCTCACTTACTACAAAAAATAAGGTAAATGTGAGTCTGAGAATCACTCCATTCATGTTGGAGAGGTTTAGGACTTACCTTTACCCTATGCCTGATATGAGATCAAATGCTCAACCTAGTACAGCTATGGTCCTTGAACCTGTAGAAGTTCAAATACAGGAAAACCAACAGGGGTCTTCCCAAGCTGAGACCATTCCTTCAAAACCATTAGCAGCTAGGAAACCAACCACTTCATCTTCTCAAAAGGATTAAGTGAGTAAAAAAGAAGAGAAATGAGATAACACTTACAGTGATGAATGAGAGTGGTGAGGAACAAACACTAAATGAGTCACCTTTGGTCAGAAAAATAAAGAAGGCAAAGAAAACTGAGCTGACCATTCAAACCACCTCTGTATCCTCCCAAAAGGATGCATTTGTAAAAATGGGGCATAACAGATTCTAGAGACATCCTCTCAATAGGGTGTTTCTATTGAAAAGAGCATTCTCCCCAATGCACCTTGTAAGGAGTCTACACAGCCAACACTTGAACAAATTCAAGTGTAGAGAAAAGCACAGACTTCCACATTTTATCAAGGTTAAAAGACCAAACTTCAATCACCATAGAAGGGGTAAAATACACAAGAAGCATCTTCTCAAAGTGAAGATGCACCTGTTAATGCCCCAGCTACATAAGAACCACCTGCTCAAAGTGTAGGTGCAAACATAACATCAAATCTTACTATTCCTGACATTGCTCAAGGAAGTCATAATTCTGTGACTGATGACATTCTGAAGACAGTCCAAGATGGGGAATCTCATCAAATGCATATTGATGGATTGGATGCTATTATCAATGATCCCGTCTTTGAGGGAAGCACACAAAAACCTTTAGTTCAAAGGATTGAAGAAGCTTCTACACCTCAAGTCACACAAGAACCAATAGTTCAAAGTACTGTTATAGACTCAGTATCAAATCCTAATATGGGGTCAATCTTGACAAACAACACATTCTTGATAAAAGGATAATTCCTGATGCAGCTGTTCTCGATTCTACAAATCCATATATATTAGGTAACGAATCACACACAGGGGGGTGAATGTATTCTTCTGATTTTAGGCATTTCTTGAAAGATAATGGTTGAACAAAGTAAATTAAATCTTGTATAGAAAAGTGTTCATGCAGAAATTGAACTTGCACAAAATAAAGAACACAGATCTTCAAAACTCACTTAATTTTTGTATTAAAAATTAAGATGCTTTTCTATAAAATTTCTAAGCTCTTCGAAGTTAAAGAGCTCAGCTTCTTCTCGAGAGTGTTACAAGAATTTTGATCTAAATTGTTACTTCTAACTAGAAGACCAGTGTTAACTTTATAGCTCAGTTAACTGCTGGTTTATACAGTGGATAATAAACATGCTATTAGCTTTTCTAAACTGTCACTTGTCATTTCTATTTATAGAAAAGCAAATCTTCCATTTCTGGCTTAGCATATCTTTAGTATCCCATGTTTACTTTAATCTTCCTCTGTCAGTTAATCTTTGCCATTGATCTTGCACACACTTCAAGCTACTTTTTGCAGCTGTTGGATTGTTTGTTGATTGTTTATTTTGGATATTGAACTGATCTGCAATTCTGTACTTTGAGACTGTACTTCGAGATCTCCAGTTTGATTCATTTAAACACTTGATATCTCGATAAGTATAAAGGCTTATCGAGATCTCTAGTTCTCCACAATGAGTTTGGCTTGTAGAGGTTTTCATCTCATCGAGATGTCTAGTCTTCATAACTTCACTTGACTTATAGATATTTCTGAGTTCTCGAATGGATATAGACTTGTTGATAACTCTGAGTTCTCTAGTGAAAAAATGACTTTTCGATATCTTTTTGAGTTCTCGATTAGCTTTCCTGACTTCTCTACTCCCGGTGGATATTGCTTATCCGTTGAGTAGATATTGCTCATCCGTCGAGTAGATGTATAGCTTATCCGTCGAGTAGATATTGCTCATCCGTCGAGTAGATGTATAGCTTATCCGTCGAGTAGATATTGCTCATCCGTCGAGTAGATGTTATTCATCCATCGAGTGGATATATAGCTCATCCATCGAGTAGATATTGCTTATCCGTCGGTACTCTTTGGAGTTTGAATGACTTCTCAATAAGTCATTCTGGAGTTCTCGAATGACTTCTCTATAACATTAAATCTGTGACTTGTAGAGATCTTGACAGAACATTTTTCTCCAAACAGATTTATTCAAATCCAAGCTTCTTCAAAATTCTTCTGAGGCATGATCATCATGATTTTCTTCCAGATAGAATCCTTAGGCTTGATACTGTTTTAGGAAAAAGACTCCAGTCTGCTCCTTTGCATTTTTACAGACTTTAAGTGTTACAAGTACAGAATACAAATTTAGATAACAATACAACTTACTTAGGGTTGACAAGTTGTCTTAGTCTTGTTAAAGTACAGACATGTCTTTTACAACAATCTCCCCCAATTTTGGAGAAGATTGCTTCACACAAATTCATGCATGTTAACAAGACTAACCCCAAGTTTAAAACTGATGAAAGATAACATTAAAATATAAAGCTTGATAAAATTAAAACTTGTATAACATAAGGTTCACCAAGTTCCAAGATTACAGGAATCAGGTAAAGACAGTTTTTACATCTGCTTCTTCTCTAAGTTTATCCTTCAAGTGATCAAGAATTTCAAGTTCTTCTATGATGAGTGTTCCACTTAGAGGTTCCAAAAGTTTTTGTCTTACTGCCTTAAGGTACCCTTGGTCCAGATACTCTAAACTGAATCTTGAGAATCCACCAACTTTAATGTTTAGAAATCTACCATCTTTAGAAATTCTGCTCATTCCTTTTGCTTTCAACTCTTCTGATCTTTTTACAAACATGTCTATTTCTTCATCATGTTTCCTTCTTCTTTCTTCAGCTTCAGCCTTATCTCTTTTCTTTGTTTCCTCCCTTTCAATCAACCATTCAGCCAAAGATAATCTCCAAGTTCTTGTAACAGTGTCCTTGCCTTTTAAAAAACTTAGCACTCTCTTAATTTCTGCAGGAGTCAAAGAATCCATTAAGTCTTTGTTTAGAAGAGTGAATGTACCACCCTTAAAATAGACTCTAACTTCTCTCAGTGATACAACCCAGACTTTGACAATTTCCTCAGCTGATTTTTGGAAATGGTCTTCATCTGTGATGCACCAATTTAGAGGTAGAAAGTCAGATTCTTTGAAGCAATTACAAATGGCCCTTTCAGTGACTTCCACTTCCTTTACAGGCTTGACTTTCTTAGGCTTTCTTCCCATAGATTTGAGATTGAATTTTAGTGACGGTTTGGCTAAAGGTAGGGTTGTTATTTTCTTGAAATTAGTGGGGCTTGAGGTGATTGGAATTTTTAGGAAGGAGTTGGCAGTTTGTCTGTAAAGAAATTTTGGCTTAGGTGTTTGGGAAGATTTGATGTTAGAGATAGTTGATGTTGTGAGTTGAGCTGAGGTTTGAGGTGGTTGTGTTTGGATATTTAAGGTTGTTTGAGTTTTTGAATCATCATGAGGTTTTCTGCTCTTCCTTTCCCCTTTTCTCCTCGTGACTTCATCTTTCTTGTCATCCTCCTTCTTCTCTCCACCCCTGCTTCCAGATGGCTTAGTAGACTGACTTAAATTTAATCCAGAAGGATTTTGATCATCTTTCTTCTGCTCATCATCATCATCCAAATCATCTTTGTTGATTTTTGTTTTGGGCAAGTTTGCTTTTGCATTATTCAGATATCTTCTCAACAGTTTTATCATCTCCTCATCTTCAACAGTCTTGTTCCTTTTTACTTTCAGCTCAGTTTCAAGAGTCATGATGAGCCTTTTGTTTGCCATGACACACTGTTTAGGAACTTGAAAATGTTTGAAATGTTTAGTAGTAGAACAAATGTATGCCACTCCCTTGCTAGGCTGTAGATAAGCTTCTGGAAAAGCAGCTACTTGTGCATTCTTCAATTCTGTTAGCAAGAGAGTATCTTCATGAATCACAATTTTGACTTTGTTTGTCAAAACATCTAATTCAGATGCCCTCCTAGAGATAAGATAGTTACGGGACACCTGCATACATCTGTCTACCCCTGAGTCATTGATATTGACCACTATCCTTCTTTCCTTAAAATTGTCTTTAGTTACCAAGATCACTCTTATTGATTTTATTGTCCTGTCCAACGCTTTCTTGTAGGTGAAGAAATTGTTATTGAGAAAAACTCTGAGTGCCTTAAGCGGTTCATCAAATTCTCTGCTTTGACCGGGACCCTCAACTGCTTTAAAAAGTCTCTCTATTCCAATATCAATTTTTTGATTTAAACTCTCTTCAGCACTTTGGACTCGTGTTTGAGATGACCTTGACTATGCCAACCTAGCCTATATCTCCCCCTTAGTCTTGTTGACAGGCATGAGAAGGGGAGTAGGGATTTCAGGTCTTACTTGTTCATGCAAAGAAGGTAGTGGTATGTTGAGTTTTCCCATGATGGCTCCTAAAGCTATGGAATTTTGCATTTGAAGATGCTTATAGGAGTCCACCAGAGTTTGGATGTCTGTTTGTTGGCTCTTGATAAGAGATGTTAAAGCCTGAACTTGTGCAGTGAGAGAGGAGTTGGAGTCTTGCAATGATGTGACTTGATCCTGTAGAGACTGAATTTGCAGATTTGTTGAGGTGGATCCAGGCTGATAAGAGCTGCTAGATGTGCCAAAGTGTTCTCCTACAGCCTCTTTGATCCCTTCCATCAGCAATGCTGAAGGTTTATATCTGCTCTGGTGAAGTTGATCCAGCTGGACCTTGGTCTCATTTGAGTGAGTAATTTGTTGCTGGATCACTGTATGGAGATTTGTGAATGATAGTTTGAGATTTTTAACTTCCTTCTCAATAGAGGCAAGATCCATCCTAGCCATTTACTTATAAAAATGCTTGAATTTCGAAGAGATCTGCTCTTGAGATGGTATGATCTTGTCCATTTTCTCATTCACCAGTTTTCTGATTCTGTCTTCATGAACAGTGAGCTTCATTTCAAGAGCCTTACCAAACAGATGAAATGCTTTGAGATGAGATTTGTATACATCTGTAATGGCATCATAGACATCTTCTGGACTCAAGTCTTTTGCATTGCTGCCCAGAATTGTAACATACTCTTCTTTAAATCTGGCCAAAACTTGATTAATATCCAAGGCAAAGTCCTCAGACAGCCATGCATCCACATTCCCATCTGGTTCCGCATCATTGACAATTTTCTCATTTTGATCCTCAACTTCTTCATTGTAAGCAAGCATAATGGCTTGATAATCTTGGTTGCTCATGTTTGAAGTTAAAACATGCTATGAGATGTTAGCCAGTCCAGAGATCTGCTCTACTAGTAGATCATCTACAGGAGTTGGTTGAGAGGCAGATTCTTGTAGCCACTGAGAGAGTATATGAGGTTGTTGAGTTTGAGAGCTTGATGGTTCATCAGAAACTCTTGTGACTAAGATCACAGTTTGACTCACATATTTCTCTGTGGTTATGACAGTGTGTTGTCCTCCACTTGTAGTGGGAACCTCCAATTGAATTGGAGGGGATTTGACTGGGTTACTGTCATGTGCACCAGCCTCGAACCCCCCATATCTGTGATGGTGTCATCAAGGTCTACCACAACATGTAGCCTCTCACCATCTAAATGAGGTATCTGGGTGGTAAGCAAAGCTTCTTGAGCTAAGTCACTTGATTTTTGGTGCACTTGAGAAATGGAGTCAAGTGGAATTAGGATAGAAGAAATATTGGATATAAGAAATTGTTGCTCTGTTGTGAGTGTTAGCAGCTCCCCCTGAATATATGAGGGAGCTTCAAGAGAGGTGCTCTCGCAGTGAGTGCCTTCATTGTTTCTCCTACCATACACTTGAATTGCTTCTGGTGTAGGCTGTGCAGACTTACTCCTGGTTATTTTTACAACTGCATCATGTTAGGAGAATGTAGAGGAAGATAGAGTGGTCAGCTCAGTTTGTTTACTTCTTTTGGATCTTTTGACCAGAGGTGGTACTCTTTCAGCTTTCTCCTTACCACTCTCATTTAACGCAGCTAGGTTTATCTCCTTTCTCTTCTTTTTACTGACCTCACTTTTTTGAGAAGATGAGATAGTTGGTTTCCTAGCTTCTAAAGGTTGTGAAAGAATGGTTGCAGCTTGGGAAGATCCCTGTTGGTGATCTTGTGTTTGTACCTCCATAGGTTTAGGAATCATAGCTGTACTAGATTGTGCATTTGATCTCATATCAGGCATAGGATAAGGATAAGTCCTAAATCTTTCCAACATAAATGGAGTGATTTTCAGACTTACATTGACCTTATTCTTTGTAGTAAGTGAGCCAAATATTATCTTGGACACTTGCTTACAATTGCCTATCTTAGTACTATCTATACCATTCAATAGATGTATGTCAGCTGCTTTATTATTTAAAGTGGACATAATAAATCTAGGAAAGAATATTTCCTTACCTCTAGCTGTTAGGGCATAATCAGCCTGGTTGCAAGTTCTTCCAGGATCAGTAGACCAACATTCAGGTGTCTGTTGTGGGCAATTGAATACACCAGCTTTTGCACAACACTTGAGACATTTTCATATCCAGTTTTTCTGCAAGTAAAGGCCCTTACTACAGAGTCAAAGATGAATGACCACTTCTTCCTTAGATTGGTTCTGTTTAAGCTTGACAGGTTGATTCTTCCACCATAATTGATGAAGTCCATAAACTCAGTCAGCTCATCAGGAGTTGGTACCTCCACCAGATTCTCAGTTGGCAGCCCCAAAGCTCTATTCATATCTTGATCATTGAATTCTATTTGTTGGCCTCCAATTGTGTGTGTCACCACCAGGGAGAGAGAGTTGTTGTTAACATCAGTCCTCACTACAGCTGTAGTCCAGAAATAATGCAGCACATCTAGATAAAGTACTGGATTTGCAGTCAAGGCACCTGCAAGATAGGATTCAGACAACAGTTTTTCAAACCCCTTGAAACTATCAGGAGCTTGGTTTGCATCAGTGAAAGCAAGATAATTAGTTCCTTTATCCGGATAGATGCCCTAGCAACATTTTGAGCCATAGTTGATTGATGAGAATGAATGGGTAGGAAAGATCTCTGAGAAGGAATGAAAAATGAGAGAGAAAACGGTTATGGATTGAAAGCTAGCTCACTTTAGATCTTGAAAGTTCTAAGTAAGTATGTATCGAGAAGTCTGGGTATTTATAGTAAAAGAAGATGACTTGTCGAGAACTCAAAAATAAACATTTGGAGTTTGTCTATCGAGAAGTCATTTAGAGAAGTGAAGTACATATCGAGAAGTCATTTTAAATCACTCTTATAGAGAACTCAAGCTTGACTTATCGAAATGTCAAATAAATACCCAGTTTGTCCCCAAAAGTGGACTGAATTAATTCTAACTTTTACTTGAATAAATTCAAAATAAAATTAGAATACATTTTCCAAAAGTATTTTACTAAAATAATTTATCAATTTAAATTATCTCAGTTCTGAGTTATTGATAAGTTAAAGTTTGTACTTATAGAGAACTCTGTGAATGAATACTACTAGAGAACTCTATAAGGACTTATCGATAAGTCATTTTGAACCTATCGAAAAGTCACTTGAGAAGTCAGTAAGTTGACTTATCGAAGACTCGCTCGAGAAGTCCTAAAATGACTTATCGAGAAGTCACTTTATACTTATCGAGAACTCAGTTCTCTAGATACTTTTGGTTATTGTAATTATGCCTTGAGTTAATTTTACATATTAAGGATGTAATTAACAACTAAGCAGTTCACTCATAATTTGAAAGATTCTAAGTTAATTAAATTTAAAAGACAAATATACAGAGAATTATGAAATATTTATAATTCATATTTCAGTTAATTTCCAATTTAATCAAATTAATTTTGATTTACTGGAGATTAATCTGCTGCACAACATTAGCTGAGTTCTTGCCTTAAGATGAAGAATTGAGAAATCCAATTTCACTTAAAAGTCTAGTGAAAGTTTCTTCATCCAAAGGTTTAGTAAAAATGTCATCTAGCTATTTTTCTATTGGTGCAAGAAGTTTTAATGCTAAATCAGGATACAGGTTTTAGAAAGACAAAATTTGTATCTATGAAACCAACAGCTCCAAAACTAATTCCCTTAGAATGTCATAATCCCAAGTTGAGCTTCCTTCCAGTATCTGAAGATACTTTTTCTCCCCCTGAGGCTGTGCAATCAAACTCAGGTGTATGAGATGAGCTTCCATTTGCCAAAATTCTCTTGTTGGGAGTTTCTTCATTTTCTTAGTTTAACAAACTTTACAATCCTCAACTTGAGCAAGCTTGTTTATTTCTCTTGATACCTTGGTGTAGAAGCAGTAAATACCATTCTTATTTATTAAGTCAAAATCTTTAACAAACAAGCTTCATTTCCTTACTCCATTAGGAACAACTTCACTAGTTTTCTTACTGATAACAGTGCATTCTCCTTGTAGAATAAGACTTGAGACCATTGTCTACAATATGCTAATTCTGAAAAGACTCACTTCAAGATCAGCTACTAGTGCTACATTAATCAAAGACAATATTTTCAATACATTCTTACCATATCCCATTTTGAATCCTTTTCTGTTGTCTCCAAAGGTCACAAATGGGCCAGCTTTCTCCTCAAATTGTGATAACAGGGCTTTACCACTAGTCATATGCCTGGAACATCCACTGTCTATGATCCAGATGACTTTCTTCACTTGCCCTGCACACAATGAGTCTTAAGTGTGTTTGGAAACCCAAGCAGTGTTGGGCAGTTTCTTCTTGGTAACTTTTTCAGGAGAAGTAGAATGAGTAATTTTAGAAGAAACAAAATTTAGTGATTGTTGTGCATGTTTTCCTTCTGATTTAGATTCATTTATTGATTCTTTAAGGTCTACTCTCAGTTTATGGCAACTCTTCATTACCTTCATGTTGCAAGGAATGCAGTCAAACTTGTCACAAAATGAATAGGGATCATTAGAATTAGCTTCATTGTATTTGCAAGCTCCTTTAGCTGGCTTGCTAACAACCTTTTTACAAAGGTGAGTTAGATGATTAGAAGAGTCACATTTTTCACACTTCTTTCTAGGAGCATTGGCAACATAAGCAAAATTATTGCTTTTGTTTATCCCTATTTTTCTATTTCTATTTCTCTTTTTCTTTCTTGCATCTACAGCTTTGGTTTCATGAACAGGAGTCTTGGGACTATGTTTGTTCATGAGCTTCTCTTCATTTTTTGAAGACTGGACTGATTCTTCAGTTTTCTTTTATTTATCTACATCAACAATTTCTTGCTTGATTATCAATTATTCTTCACTGAAGTTGACTACACATGCTTTGAATGTAGGTGTATTAACCTCTTTCAAAAAGGTTGGAGCATTCTCAGTCTTCTTGGCTTTCCCTTTGTTACCTACAGTCATCTTTTTGTCACCATTTCTTCATAGTCGAGGCCAATAGCAATGTTTGCACATGGCTTATTCTTCTCATGATACTGTTCAACCAGTTCAGATGCATTTCTGAAAGATTTCATCTTTACTTCATTCTTTTCTAGTTTCTCCCTTAACACTGCTTCAATTTCATTTGCACACTTGAGCTTATTCTTGAGATAGGCATTTTCTTGTTTTAAAGCTTCAAGCTCAACCAGCAACAATTCAGTTTCTTGTTTCTCACTCTCGAGCTTCTTATTTATCTTTGTTAATCTGCTAACTTCTTCAATAGCAGCAACCATGCTCGTGTTAATGTGAAATATTTCTGTGCTCATCTTTTCAACAGTTTCCTTGTATTGATTTACATTTAAATCAATAGTGGTAAGAATTGGTGTTTGTCCTTTTGATGAGGATGATTCACCTTGCTCCAAAGCCATTAGAGCATAGTTTCCAACTTCCTCATCTTCATCATTATCTTAATCATCCCAACTCTTTCCCTCTGCAATTTAATCTTTGCTCTGTTACTTTTTCGGAAGAGTTTCATACTTTGCTTCCAGTTCAAGATAAGCTTTGTCTTTCTTTGCCTTTTTGGGTTTCCTGCATTCTGTAGCAAAGTGGCCTATTTCATCACAATTGAAGCACCTTATATTAGATCTATCAATAGATCCAGTTTTATAACCACTCTTGCTATCGGAATTGTACTTCCCTTTCTCTTTCCAGTTGTTGTCTTTGTTGAAGGATTGTCCTTTATTCCTGAAGTACCTTGGCTTCTTTACTCTAATGTTAGAGAATTTTCTAGCTAGATAGGCCATAGACTGGTCTAGCTCATCCAGTTCTTCAAGAGTGTAAAACTCATCCTTTTCCAACTCTAAGATGGCTTGCTCCTGTGAATCATTTGTTCTCTGCTCACTTGATAAGGCATCTGAAGTTTGGTATCTTAGTTCATTATTGAATGAGTGAATTTCATTAACAATTAAAGCACTTGAGTCATCCACCACATGTCCTTGACCAGACCTCAGCGATTGCCTTTGAATCGTCTTTAGTTCATATGTTTTAAGAATCCCATACAGAATTTCCAGAGTTATTCTGCTCAAGTCTCTTCCTTCCTTGATTGCTGAGATTTTTTGTTCCAAATGGTCAGGGAGAGTAAGCAAGAACTTTAGATTCACTTCTTCAGCTTCATAGTATTTGTCATGAAGCTGCAAGTCATTTATCAGCTTGTTGAATCTTTCAAACACATCAGTAATGTTTTCCTTAGGCTTAGCCATGAAACCCTCATACTGTGAAATCAGTATCCTTCTTTGATTTGATCTAACCTTCTCAGTTCCTTCACACAGTATCTTAATCTTTTCCCATATCAGCTTGGCAGTGTCACAGTTGATAATATTATTGTACATCACATTGTCAAGTGACTCAATCAATAACATTTGCAAGCTGCAATCCAGGGAAACTTTCTCCTTTTCAGAATCTGTATACTCAGCAGGATCTTTTGGAGCATAATGAGCTGGTATGACAATGTCTACATCTGTAGATTCCTCAACCCTTACCATAGGAATTAAGGGTCCATTCTTGAGGATCTGAATGTAGAATGGATTTGCCATCCTGATAAACATCATCATTTTCTTTTTCCAAAGAGTGTAGTTAGCTTTGTCAAAGGTAGGAATTTTGATGCTACTGATTTTTAGTGTATTTATTCTTCCAAGATATTGAATCTATTTTCTTTCAGATTTTGCTCTGATACCACTTGTTAGGTAATGAATCACACACAGAGGGGGGTGAATGTGTTTTTTTGATTTTAGGCTTTTCTTGAAAGATAATGGTAGAACAAAGTAAATTAAATCTTGTATAGAAAAGTGTTCATGCAGAAATTAAACTTGCACAAAATAAAGAACACAGATCTTCAAAACTCACTTAATTTTTGTATTAAAAATTAAGATGCTTTGCTACAAAATTTCTAAGCTCTTCGAAGTTAAAGAGCTCAGCTTCTTCTCGAGAGTGTTACAAGAATTTTTTTTGGATCTAAATTGTTACTTCTAACTAGAGGACCAGTGTTAACTTTATAGCTCAGTTAACTGTTGGTTTACATAGTGGATAATAAACATGCTATTAGCTTTTCTAAACTGTCACTTGTCATTTCTATTTATAGAAAAGCAAATCTTCCATTTCTGGCTTAGCATATCTTTAGTATCCCGTGTTTACTTTAATCTTCCTTTGTTAGTTAATCTTTTCCATTGATCTTGCGCACACTTCAAGCTGCTTTTTGTAGACTTGTCAATGCAGCTGTTGGATTGTTTGTTGATTGTTTATCTTGGAAATTGAACTGATCTGCAATTCTGTACTTTGAGACTGTACTTCGAGATCTCAAGTTTGATTTATTTGAACACTTGATATCTCGATAAGTACAAAGGCTTATCGAGATCTCTAGTTCTCCATAATGAGTTTGGCTTGTAGAGGTCTTCAACTCATCGAGATTCTAGTCTTCATAACTTCACTTGACTTGTAGAGATCTCTGAGTTCTCGAATGGATATAGACTTATTGATAACTCCGAGTTCTCTACTGAAAGAATGACTTATCGATATCTTTTTGAGTTCTCGAGTAGCTTTCCTGACTTTTCTACTCCTGGTGGATATTACTTATCCGTTGAGTAGATATTGTTCATCCATCGAGTAGATGTATAGCTTATCCGTCGAGTAGATATTGCTCATCTGTCGAGTAGATGTTATTCATCCATCGAGTGGATATATAGCTCATCCGTCGAGTAGATGTTATTCATCCATCGAGTGGATATATAGCTCATCCGTCGAGTAGATATTGCTTATCTGTCGGTACTCTTTGGAGTTTAAATGACTTCTCGATAAGTCATTCTGGAGTTCTCGAATGACTTCTCTATAACATTAAATCTGTGACTTGTAGAGATCTTGACTTAGAACATTTTTCTCCAAACAGATTTATTCAACTCTAAGCTTCTTCAAAATTCTTATGAGGCATGATCGTCTTGATCTTCTTCCAGATAGAATCCTTAGGCTTGATACTGTTTTAGGAAAAAGACTTCAGTCTGCTCCTTTGAATTTTTACAGACTTTAAGTGTTACAAGCACAGAATATAAATTTAGATAACAATACAACTTACTTAGGGTTGACAAGTTGTCTTAGTCTTGTTAAAGTAAATGCATGTCTTTTACAACAAGATATACTAATCACTTCTCAAGATAAGATTGAAGCCATCTTGGTATAACCACTCAAGGCTATACCAATGGTTTATACTACTCAAGGTACAAATCTTTTACACTCTATTTTTTTCTAATGATATGAATTGATTAGAATTTACAAAGGAATACCTCTAGTCATATGATCACAGACAACTCTTCTCATCCACCTCTTATTTCTGTAGCACAAACTTATCTGAGCCTTTTATGTGAGAATGAGAGAAAAGATTTAGCGAAAAATAGAATTAAAGAGGGGCAAGATCCTTACCTGGCAAAAGGAGAGGTAGATGAATGTCAGGATTTAGTTAATCCTTGTGAGGAAGCTCTGACTATTAAAAGTCATGAGATGAGTGGTATGAGGAGTGATGATATTATTTTAAAAGATCAGAGAGATTTAGGTACTCATGGTTCTTTTCTTACAGGATCTACACAGGTAACTAAGCCTTCCAAGTCAAATCTTGATTTAAATCTCAAAGGCATAGTTCCAGATTCTGATTTTGATTCTGATATTCATGAGAAATCTTCTGGTGATCATATGATTCTGATGATGATAATCCTGATGTTGTTGCTATAAAAGTTGGTATTGAAGCATCTAAATTGTCTACTTTTGGTTCATCATCTGGTCATACTCCTATTCTTCATCCTCATGGCTAATAAATGGAATTATTCTTGGAGATTACCTAGTGAGAATATCTTTATGGAATCTACTTAGACTTTAGCTGATCATGTTATTAATTTCAAGTTCTGATATGAAAGCATCTATCAAGTCCATAATAGTGCTAGTCAAAGGACTGCATTCTTCAGGCTCTGCTCTCAAGAAAGATAATGTTATTCTTAGAGAATAGCTTGCTGATCTTTCTATGACTATTAATGGAACAAACAAACACAGTGGTTTAATAAAGAGAATGTTTAGCTTGGGAGCAAAACAAGATCACATGTCTGAGAAGCTGACAACTTTGGAAGCTGGTCAAAATGCTACAAATTCCAAGTTGGATGTTATTTTCTCTCTTCTAAAAAGTCTAGATGCCAAAAAGGGGGAGATAGTACCCAAGACAAAATGTCAACCTGAATCAGTTTTGAGGAGAAATACCAATTCTCATGATGATGGTGATAAAAAAGAAAATGAGAACTATAATATTGTGAAAGTTCAAACTGGAACTGGAATTCAAAGTCAAAAGACACAGTCAACTCAATTCTCTAAGGATAGATCACATGGATCTAATATAGAAGCTACTCTTGTTACTCCTAGTTTAATTCCTGATGACAAAAATTACAAGTTCTGATTATTTTTCTAACACTAAAAGAGTGATAGTGAATCCTGATTTTGTGAAAAATAAAGAAGAAGAAATTCCATTTTGGATGGATATACAGATTCTCTCTGCTTATGTTGAAGTTGTTAATGCTGAAAATTTCAAGGAAGAAGAAATGATTTTTGACAGAGAAAAAAGGGCACAGGAAGGAAAAATTAGACTTGCTGTTGACAAAGCAGATCAAGTATACAAAAATATGCTTAAAAGATTTGAGAGGAATAGATGGAGTACAGATATGAATATGTTACATGAAAGAGCAGAAAGGAGAGCTCAAGTATTTCCAAAGATAAAGAACAAATACAAGTGGAAAAAATTGCTGATCTCATTTGTAATGATAAATTGAGCTTTACTCCTGGAGGAATAAGGATGGATGGTTTACTTGGTTCTAATACCATGGGACATAAGCAGTCTTGGTTAGTAAAAGGAAAGAATCTTAAGTTGAATGAACCTTTCACAAGAGTTGGAATAGGACGTCATGAAGCTAAACTTGTCAATTTAAAGGTGTTGAACTTCATACTTGTTGATAGTCCTGGTCAGGTAGTGATTGATGATTATCTGGATAGACTTGAAGTTGTGAAGATTATTCTTGACAAACATGATGGTTATGAACCTAAATAGAAGATCTTACTCTGATTGAAAAATGATCAAATTCAAGTTCTTTCACTTGATGAACTGATGATCATGTCTACAAAGGAATTGAAATACATTCACTATTTGCTAATAGTTAAAGATAAAACTTCAAAGTTATGGCCAAACATGATTCTTTCCAATATCAGAAGAAGGATACTGGATGATGGTCAATATTATTTTGGATCATATGTTCCTCTAACATAAATTTCAGAGGGCAAGGATTCAATATAAAGAAAGGAGGAGCTGTCATTGAAAATGTTCTTACTCAGAGGCATATAACCATGAATCCTGATGGAAGAAAAACTTGCTATGTGTCACTGGAAGACATGATGACAGAAAGAGCTCAAATCAGAAATCTGAGAGTTGCTATCTATCAATTATCTAATAAAACAGAGTATGAGAAGAATTTGAAGATCAAGTTAGAAAATATTTTATTGAAAAAGATTGATGACAGAGTTAAAGCTTTATTGTGCAAGACATCCCTATAAACAAACAAGACTAAGTCAAATTGACAACCCTAAGTAAGTTGTATTGAAATCTAAATTTGCATTTTGTATTGTAACATTTAAGTCTGTAAAAATGTAAATAGACTAGACTGGAGTTTTTTCTGTAAACAGTCCCAAACCTAAGAATAAGCTCTGGAAGAAGATCATGAAGATCATGCCTCAAAGAAAGTATGAAGAAATTTGGAGTTGAATTAATCTGTTTAGTGAAAAACATTCTAAGTCAAGAAGTCTACGAGTCATAGATTAAGTGTTATAGAGAAGTCATTCGAGAACTCCAGAATGACTTATCGAGAAGTTAAGAAAAGCTTATAGAGCAGTCTCAGAGATATCGACAAGTCAAATTGAAGACATGAAGATTGGAGATATCGACAAGTCAAATTATCACTAGAGATCTCAGAGATATCGATAAGTCAAATATCATTAGAGATCTCTGAGATATCGACAAGTCATTTCTGCATTAGAGAACTCAGAGATATCGACAAGCCAAAGTGAAGACATGAAGATTGGAGATATCGATAAGTCAGTTCTACATGCAGAAATTTAGAGATCTCGATAAGCCAAATTCTCTTACAGAGAACTCAAAGACTTTGATAAGTCAAAACAATTATAGAGTGATGAGAGATCTCGATAAGCCATTATACTTATCGAGATGTCAAGTTCTCTACATACCAAACTAGAGATCTCGAGGTAAAACTCAAAGTACAAAGTGTAGACATGTTAAATATCCAAAATTAACAATCAACAAACAATCCAATCAGATGGATTGACAAGTCTACAAAACACAACTTGAAGAGTACAAGATCAAAGGCCAAGATTAACTGGCAAAGTAAAGTCACAAGCAGGCAAGATTAGCAAAGATACACTAAGACAGAAATAGAAAGATTTGGTTATCCAAAAATAGGGTTTAGTACATGCTATTGCATGCTGTGTAAAAACTAGTGTTTACTGTTCTATAAAGTAAAGACTGGATGCTTTGTTTTAAGAGTAACAATTTAGATCAGAAATCTTGAATTCTCTCAAGGAAGAAGCTAAGCTCTTTATCAAAAAAGAGCCTAAAATTTTTGTAGCAAGACATTCTTAATTTTAATATATAATTAAGTTTTAAAAGATTTGTGTTCACTGTTTATATCTGTTTAAATTCAGTGCTAACACATTTTAATACAAGATTTTAATTTACTTTATTCATCACCATAAACACTTCAAGAAAAGCAGAAAAACACTAAAACACATTCACCCCCCCCCCTGTGTGTTATTCATTATCTAACAAGTGGTATCAGAGAAAAATCTAAAAGTAAACAGATTCAAGATCTTGGAAGAATGAATACACAAAAAATCAATAGCATCAAAATCCCTACTTTTGATAAGACTAACTACACTCTATGGAAGAAGAAAATGTTGCTGTTTATCAGGATGGCCAATCCATTATACATTTAGATTCTCAAAAATGGGCCTTTCACTCCTATGGTAAGAGTTGAGGAATCTACAGATAGAGACATGGTCATTCCAGCTCATTAAGCTCCTAAAGATCCTTCAGAATACATTGAGCCTGAGAAAGAAAAAGTCTCCCTAGATAGTGGCTTGCGGCTGATCTTAATAGAGTCACTTGACAATTTAATGTACAATAACATTGTCAACTATGATACTGCTAAGCAGATTTGGGAAAAGATAGAGATACTGTGTGAAGGAACAGAGGAAGTTATGTCAAATCAAAGAAGGATACTGATTTTACAGTATGAGGGTTTCATGGCTAAGCCAGAGGAAAGCATTACTGATGTGTTTGAAAGGTTTAACAAGTTGATTAATGACTTGCAGCTGCATGACAAATATTATGAAGCTGAAGAAGTGAACTTGAAGTTTTTGCTCACACTCCCTGGCCATTTGGAACAGAAAATTTCAGCAATCAAAGAATGGAGAGACTTGAGCAGTTTGACTCTGGAAGTTCTATATGGAATCATAAGAACATATGAATTGGAAATGATTCAAAGGAAATCATTAAAAGTTGGTCAAGGGCATGTTGTAGATGGTTCAAGTGCTCTTATTGTTAATGAAAGCCAGATCTCTAATGATGAACCAAGATTCCAAACTCCAAATGTCTCAACTAGTGAGCAAAGTAACAATGATCTAAAGGAACAAGTCATACTGGAATTGGAAGAAGATGAGTTCTACACCCTGGATGAACTTGATGAGCTAGATCTGTCAATGGCCTATCTAACAAGAATGTTCTCTAACATTAGAGTAAAGAAGCCAAGATTCTTCAAGGGAAAAGGACAATCATTCAACAAAGACAACACCTGGAAAGGAAAAGGGAAGTACACACATGATAGCAAAAATGGCTACAAGACTGGATCTATTGACAGATCAAAGATAAGGTGCTATAACTTTGATGAGTTAGGCCATTTTGCTACAGAATGCAAGAAACCCAAGAAAGTAAAGAAAGACAAAGCTTATCTTGAACTGGAAGCAAAGTACGAAGCTCTTCTGAAGAAATAACAAAGTAAAGCCTGTATTGCAGAGGGAAAGAGTTGGGATAATTCCGATAATGATGAAGATGAGGAAGTTGGAAATTATACATTTATGGCCTTGGAGCAAGGAGAGTCATCCTCATCAAAAACACAGGTACCAACTCTTACCACCATTGATTTAAATATGAATCAATATAAGGAAACTGTTGAAAATATGAGCACAAAAATGTTTCACAGTTATACAAGTATGGTTGTTGTTAATGAAGAGGTTAACAGACTGACAAAGATGAATGAAAAGCTTGAAAATGAGAAATAAGAAACTGAGTTGTTGATGGTAGAGCTTGAAGCTCTGAAACAAGAAAATTCATATCTGAAGAACAAGCTCAAGTGTGCTAATGAGATTGAAGCAGTGTTAAGGGATAAGCTAGAGAAGAATAAAGTTAAATTGAAGTCCTTCAAGAATGCATCTGAGTTGGTTGGACTATATCATGAGAAAAACAAACCATGTGCTAACATAGCTATTGGATTTGATTATGAGGCCTTGAACAGCAAAAAGAAAGTTGCAGATGACAAAGACAAGAGCATTGCTAGTGAAGATGTCCCAGTAATACTGAGAAAAGTTAAGTCACCTATGTTCAAGGCTGGAGAATTTAACTTTAGTGAAAATGAATTGATAATCAAACAGGAGCTAGCAGATGAAGATGCTGCAAAGTCAAATGAAGAAAGCTCTCCTGTTACTGAAGCTAAAATGAAGCTCATGGATAACCAAGATTCCAAGACACCTGTCAAGGAAACAAAAACTGAAGATGTAAGAAAGAAGAAGAGGAACAGAAATGAGAAGATTGGGATAAACAAATGCAATAATTTTGCTTATGTTACAGATGCTCCAAGGAAGAAATGTGTGGTTAGCAAGCCAGTTGAAGGACCCTGCAAGTATAATGAAGCCAAGGCAAATGATCCATATTCATTTTGTGATAAGTTTGACTGCATTCCCTGTAACTTAAAAGTAATGAAAAGTTGCCACAAGCTAAAAGTAGGTCTCAAAGAAGTCAGTATTGGATCTACAGCTGCAAGGGAAAATGCACAAACATCTATGAACTCTATTCTATCTGAGACTTCTAACTCTACTTCTGGTAAATCAGATAACAAGAAGAAAGATCAAGTCACAAGATAAAAACTGTGAATTCCATAAGTGCACCATTGCAACTTATTCACATGGACTTGTTTGGGACAATAAATGTCTTATCAATTTCTAGGAACAAATATGCACTTCTGATGGTGGATGATTTCTCAAAATATACTTGGGTAGAATTTATGCACTCCAAAGATGAGACTCCATAAATCATAATTGAGCACATAAAGAAGATAGAAAAATAGGCTGAAGATCAAAATTGTATAAAGAGATTGAGAAGTGATAATGAGACAGAATTCAGAAATGGAACATTAAGTGCATTCTGCAAAAACAAAGGCATTGTTCTCTGCTGCTAGAACACCTCAACAAAATGGGGTAGTTGAGAGAAAGAACAAAACATTAGTAGAAGCTGCAAGGACAATGTTGCAAGATGCCAAGCTATCAACTAGTTTTTGGGAAGAAGCTTTAATACTGCATGCTACACTCAAAACAGATATCTCATTAACAAGATTCACGGAAAATCACCTTACTCAATCATGTCTAAGAGAAAGTCTACTGTAAAGCATCTTCATGTGTTTGGAAGCAAGTGTTACATTTTAAAAGACAACTCTGAATATGTGGGAAAATTTGACTCAAAGGTTTTGAATCAATTTTTCTAGGATATTCATTGGAGAGAACTGCCTACAAAGTTTATGTAATTGATCAAAAGAAAGTCATGGAAATCATATATGTGACGTTTGTGAAGGGTTTTTAGCACATAAACGCAGCGAAAACGTAAATTTAAATCTTAAAAAAAACCGAAACCCTCCGTAGGATCCATGCAAAATATTATATTTAATTCGTAGTTCAGTATGTTTACCTTAAGAAGCTTTACGTTAATGGAAAGATAGAGGTCTTTAATGGCGATCCAAAAATGATGAACGGAGATCCTTAGCAGCTGCTCCTCAAGTGTGAAGCACTCCACCGGTATCCACCAAGAAAATGATGTAATGAAGGAGGAGGAGATGGAGAGAATTAGGGTTTTGTAAATCTTTTTGGTTGAGGCAAAAATAGGTTCTATAATAGTATATTTATAGGCAAAATTTTCAGCTGAAAATTTTCCCATAAAATATTATTATTATTATTAACCCTTTATTATTCTCATTAATAATTAAAACACCTTTTAAATATTAATCCTTTTTCTAAACACTTTAGAAATAATTTTCTCTCTCGATTTAATTTCCAAAAATTAAATTCTTAATTAATAATATTAAGAACCTATTCTTAATTAATTTATAATCAATTAAATCTTATTTAATCAATTATTAAATTTGCCAATTAATTATTTATTTCATAAATAAATAATTATCAGCCATTATTAATTAATTCCTCCACCATTAAATCATTCTCTTTTATGGTGTGACCCTGTAGGTTCAATATTAAGCCGATAGTAGAAATAAATAATAATAAAACTATTTTATCATTATTTATATAAATTTTCTAATTCATTAAATATGATTAATTAATTAATCATATTTATTCTACATCGTGAGGGATACTTCTCAGCATATCGCGACTATCCGGATAATACGAATTCACTGCTTAGAATACCAAGAACCTATTCAGTGAGTAGTTACCGTACAATTAATTCTTTCTACCCTGTAATGTCACGATTAAATACAAGGCATGGAACTTGTGTCAAGCCTGTCTTATTTAATCACTTGCTTTCCCATTCACTATGCTTAGTTCTATTTAATGTAAATTAGAAACTCCTTTCTAATTTCATTCACTCTGGCCAGAGATTCCTGAACTAACATAAGTGGATCAGCATTGAACAATCTCTTCCTACACTGGAAGGGGTAGATCCTTTATTGATCATACACTATCTTCGTGTACAAATTCTTATACCCAGTAGAGCCCTTATAATTGTCCCTTGAGACTAAGAACTAAACCAAAGCATAGTTCAGTGTACACAAGATGACTATGATGACCTCAAGTCTAAGGATACTTGTACAACTATCACTATGTGAACAACTGCTGACACGTGAGTGAACTCCATCATTTGTTCAGCTGTGTAAGTCATGTTCAGTGAACTTATTCTATAATAAGCACCTACATACTAGCTATAGTGTCACCACACAAATGTCTATGAGAACAGACATCCTTCATAATGAAGCAAGCATAGTATGTACCGATCTTTGTGGATTATTAATTACCAGTTAGTAATCCTACGACCAGGAACTATTTAAGTTTAGAGTTATCATCTTTTAGGTCTCATTATTATGATCTCATCACAATCCATAAAAATCTTTACTCTAAACTGTGGTATATCTTATTTAAACATTTAAATAGATAAAGCCCGCAATAAAAATAAAACAAGTCTTTTATTAATATCAATGAAATCAAAACAGATTACATAAAAGTTATTCCTAAATCCTCATACATGATTGGACTTAGGACATATCTCTTTCAATCTCCCACTTGTACTAAAGCCAATCACTCTGGTATCTAATACCCATCTTGTCTTTATAACGATCAAAGTGACTCTGAGAAAGTGGCTTTGTGAGTGGGTCTGCTACGTTGTTATGTGTGTCAACTCTCTCGACGTTAACATCTCCTCTTTCAACAATCTCCCTAATCAGATGAAAGCGCCGCATGACATGTTTGGAATTTTTATGAAACCTAGGTTCCTTGGCTTGTGCTATTGCTCCGTTGTTATCACAATACAACACAATAGGCTCTTCAACGCTAGGAACAACTCCCAACTCAGAAACAAATTTCCTCATCCAAACGGCTTCTTTTGCAGCCTCACTTGCAGCTATATATTCTGCTTCCGCTGTGGAGTCAGCCGTTGTAGACTGTTTGGAACTCTTCCAACTAATTGCACCACCATTCAGAGTAAACACGTACCCTGACATGGATTTGCTATCAATTTCTGATTGAAAACTAGAGTCAGTATAACCCTCTATTTTCAACTCAGATTCACCACCAAAAACAAGAAAAATGTCCTGAGTCCTTCGCAAGTACTTAAGGATGTTTTTCACTACTTTCCAGTGGTCTTCACCTGGATTGGACTGATATCTGCTCATCACACTAATTGAATAAGAAACATCAGGCCTTGTACACAACATCGCGTACATGATAGATCCTATTGCTGAAGCATAAGGAATCTTAATCATACGCTCTCTTTCCTCAGGTGTCTAAGGAGATATTTTTTCGAAAAGGGACACTCCATGGCTCATTGGTATGAGACCTCTTTTGGAGTTTTCCATGCTAAACCTTTTAAGCACTTTCCTGATGTATGTACCCTGGGTAAGACCTATCATTCTTCTAGATCTATCTCTATAGATCTTCATACCGAGAATGTAGGATGCTTCTCCCAAGTCCTTCATGGTGAAGTTCTTTGATAGCCATACTTTGATTGATTGTAGCATCGGTATATCATTTCCTATAAGAAGTATGTCATCCACATACAATACAAGAAATGTTATCGTGCTCCCACTAACCTTCTTGTAGACACATGGTTCATCTATGTTTTTTAAAAAACCAAACTCTTTGATTGTCTCATCAAAACGGATGTTCCATCTACGAGAAGCTTTCCTTAAACCATATATGGTTCGCAGCAGCTTACACACTAGGTGTTCATTTCCCTTGGAAAGAAAACCCTCTGGTTGTGTCATATACACTTCCTCCTCAAGTTCCCATTGAGGAAGGCCGTTTTCACGTCTATTTTTCCAGATCTCATAGTCGTAGTAAGCAGCAATCGCAAGCAAAATCCGAATTGATTTTAACAGGGCTACAGGCGAAAAAGTTTCATCAAAGTTAATCCCTTGCCTTTGTTTGAATCTTTTTGCCACGAGCCTGGCCTTATAGGTCTCCACCTGGCCATCTCCTCCAATCTTTCTTTTGTATACCCACTTGCACCCAATAGGCTTAACACCTTCAGGCACCTCAACCAGAATTCATACTTGGTTGGTATACATAGATTCCATTTCGGATTTTATGGCACTATGCCATTTCTCTAAGTCAACACTACTCATAGCCTCATTATAGGTCACAGGGTCGTCATCATCAATGATTGACAACTCATTGTCATTCTCAATGACAAGGCCATAATACCTCTCAGGTTGGTGAGACACTCTCCCTGTCCTACGAATGGGCTGTTCCACAGAAGGTTGTTCAGTCTGAACAGGTGTTTCCACTTGATCCGTAGTAGTTTGTGTTTCTTGAACTTCATCAAGTTCAATTTTGCTCCCACTATTTCCTTCAAGGATAAACTCCTTTTCCAAGAAGGTAGCATGTCTGGAGACAAACACCCGATGATCGGTGTAAAAGTAATACCCCAAAGTCTCTTTAGGATATCCCACAAAATTACATTTTACGGATCGAGATTCCAGCTTATCTGGGTCAACTTTCTTGACATAAGCTGGACATCCCCAAATCTTAACGTGTTTAAGACTCGGTTTCCTTTCTTTCCATATCTCATATGGTGTTTGAGGAACAGATTTGGAAGGCACCTTATTCAGTAAATATGCTGAGGTTTCCAATGCATAACCCCATAGGAATACTGGAAGATTCGCATAGCTCATCATGGATTGAACCATGTCTAACAAAGTTTAATTTCTCCTTTCAGATACCCCATTTAACTGTGGAGTATATGGAGTAGTCCACTGGGAGACTATACCATTTTCTTTGAGATAATCTAGAAACTCTCGATTCAAGTATTCACCACCTCGATCTGATCGAAGAGTTATAATACTGTGTTTGGTTTGTTTCTCCACTTCATGTTTATATTCTTTGAACTTTTCAAAGGCTTCAGACTTGTGTTTCATCAAATACACATATCCGAATCTAGATCTATCATCTATGAAAGTAATGAAGTATGAAAATCCACCCATGGCTTGCGTAGACATTGGTCCACATACATCTGTGTGTACCAATCCTAGCAAATCTGCAGCCCTCTCTCCATGTCCACTAAATGGAGATTTGGTCATTTTACCCAATAGACAAGGCATGTAGGATATGATTCAAAATCAAAGGGGTCAAGTAACCCTTCCTTATGCAATATCTGCAGTCTATTTTCACTAATATGACCTAGCCTACAGTGCCATAAATAGGTCAGATTTTCATCATCTCGTTTTCTTTCATTAGTTTGTTCAATCTGAAGTAAATCATGCTCTACGTCACATACATACAGACCATTATTTAAAATGCCACGTCCAAAAAGAACATTCATTAATATGACCTAGCCTACAGTGCCATAAATAGGTCAAATTTTCATCATCTCGTTTTCTTTTATTAGTTTGTTCAATCTGAAGTAAATCATGCTCTACGTCACATACATACAGACCATTATTTAAAATGCTCTAAGGATAGAACATTCATTATTCTTAATAATAAATGAAAAACCATCCACATCCAACATAGGAATAGAAACAATATTCCTCATAATAGAGGGAACGTAATAATAATTATTCAAAATAATAGTCTTGCCCGTAGGCATATGTAAACTAAATGATCCTACAGATATGGCCGCAACCCTTGCTCCATTTCCCATACGTAGAATCACCTCATCTTTTTCAAGAGTCCTACTTCCCTTTAGTCCTTGCAACGAATTGCAAATATGAGAACCACAGGCGGTATCTAATACCCAAGTAGAGATTTGACCTAGTGACATATTAACTTCGATCATGAACATGCCTGAATCAAAAGCGGTAGTCTCACTACCCTTCTTCTTCAATTCTGCAAGGTAAACCTTGCAGTTCCTCTTCCAGTGCCCCAACTTGTTACAGTGAAAACAAACAGCTAAATTAGGACCAGTCAACTTGTGAGCATCTAGTATGCTCCGGAGTGATAGTGCAGAAGACATGACGAATATAGTAAATCTGTAAATGATAAACACATAAGAACACTTAGCAAATATTTAATTTCATTTCAAAACACTATATGAATCGGGTCTTTATTCATAAGTGTCTCCCACTAGTTTATCTAATTTTTTTCAACCCCCTAAGTGAAAATTAAGCATTCATAATGCTAGTGGGAATAGGGATCCTACATTCCATCACACAACCTCGGTTGTGGCACGAAACGTCATGTGATGTTCAATAGGCAGACAACTCTTGTCAATTACATCTTATGTTATTCCCTAATATAAGTTTAGCCTCTTGAATAATTGAGTCACGGCTGTGGCACGACAAACTCAATATTCTAAGTCAAGTCTAACTCAACATTTCGTATAATTGAATCAGTCTCCAACGGCCCACGGCTGTAGTACGTACCGACCTTTAGATTCTAATTCAATGTACACATCTCTATGTAATAGACAAATATTTCTTATTTCGAAATCAAAGCCCTCGGCTGTAGCACGAAACGATAATGATTTAAAAATAAGAACCACTTTCTACCATGTTGGAAGGCTATGACCGATACAAGCCCGTTGTGTCATTGGCCAATTACTACTTGATATTATTTAATTTTAGAGGGATTATATTACGTTACAATCATAATCATATTATAAAGAGATTCTTCATTTTAAATTAAATATTTCAAATCAATAATCGATAATCAGATGATTCCCAGATCGGGTGGAGCATTGTCAAGAGGCGTCACTTAATAACCCTTTCTTACAGATAGAAATCTGTTGTTGACAGAATCATCATTTCTCTCAATATTGAAAATTCATATTCAATTACGTGTTTCATAAACACAAGAATCTCATGATCGTATTCATAATATTTATTGTTAAGGCAAGAAACGATTCCTATTCTAGATTTTCTAGAGCACGCCTTATATTGATTTAAGTTCACCTAAATCTATCATCGCATGGTAAACATAGGCATATATCTCATATATAAAATTAAATAAACAAGTAAATGTAAAGTGCAATAAAGTAAATGTGTTTGATTATGGCCCCATCCTATGTGATCTTTATCAAGCTCATGATAAAGATCAAGGTCAATCTAATATGGTGATGGAAATAAATACAACTACTTACTACATAAGTCTTCTTCTTTGTTTAGACTTCTTGTATGCCTCGTCTTCTTCTTTGTATCACCTCCATTGGATAGCCTTCTTGAGTCTTCAATTACATTACATGATTGAAAGTAAAACTAATCTAATGAACTTACAAGAATAACTCGAGTTACATTCGAGATTTATGATTACAAAGATTGACAACATGCAAGTCGTATTTAAAACCAAAACCAAAACCATTACACTAAGGTCGAAAGGCCATAACCATCCACCATGCTCATACAACACATAAAAGCATGTTAAAACACATAATCTGATCTTAACATATCATATTATCCATGATCTAATCATAAAAAGAAATATGACAAAAATCAGAAAAATCAGAATCAAATCAGAAAAACAAGAATCACTGTTTACGGGCAGTAAACGACGTCAAACGCCTTACAGACGAGTCGATGATAGCTATCAGTTTTGTTCAGACGCTCGTTTACCTATGGAATAGGGTATTCGTTTGCGTAAATCGGACACCAGACCCAGATTTCAGCAAATCTGCAGCAGCCAATTCAGAATCTGTATCTAATATATTTCTCATAATTAGAACAAACATAAATCATGTATATATCAGTATATATATAGATTACATAATCATCTTATGATTATACAACTCACATGAATATCATATATTCAAAACCATACATATATAAGCATATTATATCAACATCAAATCATGGCGAATCACGTACATGCTCATATATCGAAAATAATTAAACACATAAACGAATTAAAAACTTTTCGCAAGTAGCTCTGATGCCATTAAAGGGTTTTTAGCACATAAACGCAGCGAAAACGTAAATTTAAATCTTAAAAAAAAAATGAAACCCTCCGCAGGATCCATGCGAAAAATAATATTTAATTCGTAGTTCAGTATGTTTACCTTAAGAAGTTTTACGTTAATGGAAAGATGGAGGTCTTTAATGGCGATCCAAAAACGATGAACGGAGATCCTTAGCAGCTGCTCCTCAAGTGTGAAGCACTCCACCGGTATCCACCAAGAAAACGATGTAATGAAGGAGGAGGAGATGGAGAGAATTAGGGTTTTGTAAATCTTTTTGGTTGAGGCAAAAATAGGGTCTATAATAGTATATTTATAGGCAAAATTTCCAGCTGAAAATTTTCCCATAAAATATTATTATTATTAACCCTTTATTATTCTCATTAATAATTAAAACACCTTTTAATTATTAATCCTTTTTCTAAACACTTTAGAAATAATTCTCTCTCTTGATTTAATTTCCAAAAATTAAATTCTTAATTAATAATATTAAGAACCTTTTCTTGATTAATTTATAATCAATTAAATCTCATTTAATCAATTATTAAATTTTCCAATTAATTATTTATTTCATAAATAAATAATTATCAGCCATTATTAATTAATTCCTCCACCATTAAATCATTCTCTTTTATGGTGTGACCCTGTAGGTTCAATATTAAGCCGGTAGTAGAAATAAATAAAAATAAAACTATTTTCTCATTATTTATATAAATTCTCTAATTCATTAAATATGATTAATTAATTAATCATATATATTCTACATTGTGAGGGATACTTCTCAGCATATCGCGACTATCCGGATAATACGAATTCACTGCTTAGAATACCAAGAACCTATTTAGTGAGTAGTTACCGTACAATTAATTCCTTCTACCCTGCAATGTCACGATTAAATACAAGGCATGGAACTTGTGTCAAGCCTATCTTATTTAATCACTTGCTTTCCCATTCACTATGCTTAGTTCTGTTTAGTGTAAATTAGAAACTCCTTTCTAATTTCATTCACTCTGGCCAGAGATTGCTGAACTAACATAAGTAGATCAGCATTGAACATTCTCTTCCTACACTGGAAGGGGTAGATCCTTTATTGATCATACACTATCTTCGTGTACAAATTGCTATACCCAGGAGAGCCCTTATAATTGTCCCTTGAGACTAAGAACTAAACCAAAGCATAGTTCAGTGTACACAAGATGACTATGATGACCTCAAGTCTAAGGATACTTGTACAACTATCACTATGTGAACAACTGCTGACACGTGAGTGAACTCCATCAGTTGTTCAGCTGTGTGAGTCATGTTCAGTGAACTTATTCTATAATAAGCACCTACATACTAGCTATAGTGTCACCACACAAATGTCTACGAGAACAGACATCCTTCATAATGAAGCAAGCATAGTATGTACCGATCTTTGTGGATTATTAATTACCAGTTAGTAATCCTACGACCAGGAACTATTTAAGTTTAGAGTTATCATCTTTTAGGTCTCATTATTATGATCTCATCACAATCCATAAAAAGCTTTACTCTAAACTGTGGTATATCTTATTTAAACATTTAAATAGATAGAGCCCGCAATAAAAACAAAACAAGTCTTTTATTAATATCAATGAAATCAAAACAGATTACATAAAATTTATTCCTAAATCCGCATACATGATTGGACTTAGGACATATCTCTTTCAGTTTGATGATGACAAGTGTCCAAGCTTGGAATGCCTTGATGATAATGAAGCTGAAGCCCTTGCATTTGAAAATCTAAACATTAACAGTGATTCTGATGAGGAAGCTGAAGTCAATGCACAATAGATGATGAATGAAAAGACTACTAAACAGGAAAATCATGGAAATGGAAGCTCATCTCAAACACCTGAATTTGATAGCACAAACTTAGGGGCAGAAAGAGAATAAGGATCTAATAGTCATACCAATAATGAAGAAAATGATGAAGGCACCAGTCAACAAACTCACACTAGAAAATGAGATAGAAGTCACAATCCAAATACAATAATTGGTGATCCCAATGCTGGTGTAAGGACTAGAAGTGCAACTGCTAATGAGTGCCTACATGCATGCTTTCTATCTCAAGTAGAGCCTAAGAAAACTGAAGCAGCTCTAATGGATCCTGATTGGATATCTGCCATACAAGAAGAGCTTAATCAGTTTGAAAGAAACAAAGTTTGGGAGTTATTTCCTGCACCAAAGAACATAAGTTTAATTGGAACAAAATGAGTGTTTAGGAACAAAATGGATGAAAATGGTATAGTTACCAGAAATAAGGCAAGGTTGGTTGCAAAAGGCTACTCACATGAAGAAGGAATTGATTAAGATGAACCTTTTGCTCTAGTTGCAAGACTTGAAGCAATAAGGATTTTTCTAGCATTTGCTACACATTCAAATTTCAAAGTGTATCAAATGGATGTCAAGAGTGCCTTCCTAAATGGTGAGTTAGAAGAAGAATTTTATGTGCAACAACCACCTGGCTTTGAAGCCCCACATTTTTCAGATTTTGTGTACAAGCTACTCAAGGCTTTATATTGACTAAAGTAGGCACCTAGAGCTTGGTATGATACATTTTCTGAATTCTTACTTAAACATGGTTTTACTAGAGGTACCATAGACAAGACTCTCTTCTACAAGAAGCATGGTGATGATATAATCCTAGTTCAGATCTATGTGGATGATATTATCTTTGGTTCTACAAATAAAAAGCTTTGTCAAAGATTTTCTAAGCTTATGAAGAGTGAATATGAAATGAGTATGATGAGGGAATTAAGTTACTTTCTTGGACTTCAAGTCAGTCAAAGAAGTGATGGGATCTTCATCAGCCAAACTAAGTATAATAAAATTTTATTGAAAAAGTTTGGTATGGTTGATTGTTCACCTGCTTCTACACCTATGTCTACAATAACAAAGTTGGATGAAGATAAAAAGTGCAAGAGTGTGGATATTTCAAGCTATAGAGGAATGATTGGATCATTGCTTTACTTAACTGCAAGTAGATCAGACATCATGTTTGCAACATGTCTTTGTGCAAGATTTCAAGCAAATCCAAAATATCACACTTAAGGCTGTGAAGAGATTTTTTAGGTATTTGACTGGACTCCAAACTTGGGATTATGGTATCGTAAGTGAACTGGTTTTGAAGCTGTTGGATACAAAGATGCAGATTTTGCTGGATGCAGGGTTGACAGAAAGAGTACTAGTGCTAGCTTACAGCTTCTTGGACAAAGACTTGTATCCTGGCATAGCAAGAAACAACAATCTGTATCAACTTCCACATCTGAAGCAGAATACATAGCTACTGGAAGTTGTTGTGCTCATGTGCTTTGGATTATAAATCAGCTAATGGACTATGGCCTGGTATTACACAAAATTCCAATTATGTGTGACAATACTAGTGCTATATCTATTGTGGCTAATCCAGTTAATCATTCTAGGACAAAGCACATTGATGTAAGGTACCATTTTATTATAGAACATGTTGCAAATGGTACCATTGAGCTCATTTTTGTTCCAACAGAAAAATAATTAGCTAACATTTTTACTAAACCTTTGGATGAAGCAACTTTTACTAGACTTGTAGGTGAAATTAGAATGTTAAATTTTTCATCCTAAGGCAAGAACTCAGCCAATGTGTTGCAGCAGATTAATTTCTAGTAAATCAAAATTAATTTGATTTTATTAGAATTAACTAAAATATGCATTATAAGTATTTCAGAAATCTCTGCATATTTATTTTTCAAAAATAAAAATTTAGCTTGGAATTTTTCAATTCTAAGAAAGCTATCAAAATGTTAATTTACATCTTCAATATGTAAAATAAACACAAGATAGAATCAAAATAATCAAGAGCATAAAGAGAACTGAGTTCTCGATAAGTCTAATTGACTTATCGACAAGTCATTTTAAGACTTCTCGAGTAAATTCTCGACAAGTCAATTTTTGGACTTCTCGAGGGACTTCTCGATAAGCTTTATTATGACTTATCGATAAGTCATTATAGAGTTCTCTATAAGTGTTAATTCACAGGGTTCTCTATAAGTATATTTAGATTTATAAATAACTCACAACTGAAATAATTTAAAATTCAATAAATTATTTTGGTAAATTGCTCTTGATAAATTCATTCTAAATATATTTGGATTTATTCAAATAAAAATTAGAAATAATTCAGTCCATTTTAGGACAAACTGAGTATTTATTTGACATCTCAATAAGTTAATTTTAGTTCTCTAAAAGAGTTAATTAAAATGACTTCTCGATATATAATTTCTTCTAAAAATAACTTCTCGATAAGTATACTCCAAACGTTTATTTTTGAGTCCTCGATAAGTCATTTGATTTTACTATAAATACTCAGACATCTCGATACACATATATTTACGCCTTCGAGAACTCTAAGTGACCTAGCTTTTTCAATTCAAAACTGATTTCTCTCTCATTTCAAACTCTTTCTCACTAATTTTTCTTACCCATTCACTATTACTCAACAACATTGGCACTCAATATTGTTAAAGTTGTAATCCCAAATAAAGGAAGCAACTATCTTTCTTTCACTGATGTTAATCAAGCCTCTGACAATTTCAAGGGGTTTGTGAAATTTTTGTCTGAATCTTATCTTGCAGGTGCTTTAACTGCTAACCCAGTCCTGTACTTGGATGTTCTGCATGAATTTTGGACAACAGTTATGGTGAGAAATGTTAAGAATGACAACTCTATGTCCTTGGTGGTAACATGCACAATTGGAGGCCAACAGATAAAGTTCAATGAGCAAGATGTGAATGCAGCTTTGGGTTTTCCAACTGCAAATCTAGTGGAGATGCCAACACAGGATGAGCGAGCTGAGTTCATGGATTTCATCAACTATGGTGGAAGAATCAACCTGGCAAGCTTGAATAGAACAAACCTAAGGAAGGAATGGTCCTTTGTGTTTGATTCTATAGTAAGGGCCTTCACATGAAGGAAGACAGGATATGACAATATCTCAAGTGTGATGCAGAAGTTGGTGTTCTTAATAGCCCACAACAGACACTTGAATGTTCGTCTATTGATCCTGGAAGAACTTTCCACTAGGCTAACTATGCCCCAATTTGCTAGAGATAAGGAAATTTTCTTTTCTAGATTTATTAAGTCTACTTTAAATCATAAAGTATCAGACATACATTTGTTGAATGGTATAAACAGCACTAAAATAGGCAATTATAAGTAAGTGTCCAAAATTATATTTGGTTCACTTACTACAAAGAACAAGGTAAATGTGAGTCTGAAAATTAATCCATTTATGATGGAGAGGTTTACGACTTACCCTTACCCTATGCCTGACATGAGATCAAATGTACAATCTAGTACAATTATGGTCCCTGAACTTGTAGAAATTCAAATACAAAAAAACCAATAGGGGCCTTTCCAAGCTGAGACCACTTCTTCAAAACCAATAGCAGCTAGGAAACTAACCACTTCATCTTCTCAAAAGGGTGAAGTGAGTAAAAAGAAGAGAAAGGAGATAATCCTTACTATAACGAATGAGAGTAGTGAGGTACAAATACAACCTGAGTCACCCTTGGTCAGAAAAATAAAGAAGGCTAAGCAAACTGAGTTGGCCACTCAAGCCACCTTTGTATCCTCCCAAAAGAATGCAGTTGTACAAATGGGGTCAAAACAGATTCCAGAGACATCCTCTCAAAAGGGTGTTTCTATTGAAAAGAGCATTCTCCCTAATGCATCTTATAATAAGTATGCACCTGTACTAGATCAAATTCTAGTGTATCAAGGAAGAAATAAGGATGGCACACACAGTGAGAGCATATTTTTTGAAGCTCCCTCATTCACTCAAAGGGAGCTGCCAACACTCACTCATGATCAAACTCTACTTATCTCACAAATTTCTTCTTCTCATAATATGTTTGAATCTAATTCTCAAGTACAACCCCATTCATGTGGCTTGGTTCAAGAAACCTTGCTCACCACCCAGACACCTCATTTAGATGGTGAGAGGCTACTAGCTGGGGAAGACCTTGATGATACCATCAAAACCACAGGGGATTCATCAGTTTTTACTAAAGACCCCATAGAGATCACAAATGCAATGTACAAATCAGCCTTCACAGGCTGTTAGGTTTGAGGGTAGTACTCCTGAGGGGGAGCTATCTAAATCCTCTCCAATTTAATTGGAGGTTTCTGTTTCAGGAATAACTCCCCTCAAAACCCTGGCTGAAATTGCTCTAACAATTGAAGCTGGGAGTACAATTGCCAATGACCTATCATAGAGGAGGCAAGAATAACACATTTAAGTGACAGTGTGGTGCAAGACACACAAGGTTTTGAGGCTATTGTAAATGATAGTAGCATAGTCAAATCCCCTCCAATTCAAATGGAGGTTCCCACAACTTGTGAGGAACTGTTAGGAATATGTTGTGAACTTGATGATAAGTTAACTTGGGTGTTTGCAAAAGGAATGTGGTAGCCTGTTAAGAAGGAATTTGAGAACAAAGAAGAATTACCATTTCCATGTAATTGTGAAGATATTCAAAGATGCTGGAATAGAGTAGTGAAGTAGCATGGAGTTAGACTAGATATATTTTGTTTTATTATCTTGTCTTATTATCATGTAAACTTGGTGATATATAAACCAAGTGTAGTAAGTAGAACAATTAACTAAGCAAGCCTATTTTCAGAGAAACAAATCAAGCTATATTCTGTAAGAATTTCTCTGTAGTTTAGTTGTTCAAACTTGTAAGCAGCTGTGAGCTATTCAAAGTTTCACAGAGTTCTCATTTGATATATATATATATATATATATATATATCTGGTGGATACTTTCAAATCCACCAGAAAGTTTTAAAAGCTTGTATTTTTATTACTTAGTGCTTTGATTTCTATCACTATTTTATTCCGCATCATTTCTAATCAAACACTGTTATAGTTATCAAGTTAGAACTTTAGTTAAATTTGAAAAAGTAGCCAGAATTACATTCAACCCCCTTTTGTAATTCTTGTTATATTGTTAGGGAATAACAGGAACAACATACTGTCATAACCACAGAGCAATCTGTGAGTCAAACTGTGACTCCTTTCACAGGTGGTTCTGACCTTACACTTCAACTCTCAACCTCTCAATCTCAAAAACCACACCTCATCTCCTAATGGTTGCATACAGCTGAAGCTCAACCAATAACTGTGGATGATCTTCTAGTGGATCAATTGTCTGGACTTGCTCAAATCTCTCAACAACTGCTAACCTCGGATATGTCTAACCAGGATTACCAAGCCATAATGCTCTCATATCAAATAGATGTCCAAGAGCAATAAGATAAAATTGTTAATGAAGCTGAATAGGATCGCAACTGTGATGCTTGGCTGAACAAGGACTACAATCTAGAGACGGAGGGTGTTTTAGCTAAATTCAGGGAAGATTATCTAACTATTTTGGGAAGTAATGCTAAAGCCTTAACTCCTACTGAAGTTTATGATGCAATCAATGAAGTTCCCAAATTCCAACTCAAAGCTTTCCATCTCTTTAGAAGAGCTCTAGAACTCAAGTTGATTGGTCATGAAGACAGGGTAAGGAAACTGGTAAATGAAAAGATGGATGAGATTATACCTTCTCAAGTCAAGATCACTTCAAAGTTTAAACATTTTGCTGACCAAATGGCAAGGCTAGATCTGACTACTATGGAAAAAGATGTCAAAAATCTCAAACAATCTTTGATTGCTCTTCATGAAGTAATTCAACAACAAATAACAAGTTCAAATGACACAAAACTAAAGTTGAACCAGCTTCACCAAAGCAGATATGAGCCTTCTACACTGCTAATGGAGGGCATCAAATAGGCTGTGGAAGACACATTTGGACCTTCTACTTCATCAAGCTCTCATCAACCTGCCTCAACATCTACAATTTCAGGATCTTCAACAACAAGTCTCAAAGTTGCAGTCTTCCAATAACTCACTCACAGCTCAAGTGCATGCTCTCACCTCATTGGTGCAAAGTCAACAGACAGATATTCAAACCTTGGTGGACTCCAACAAGCACTTACAAATGCAAAATGTTGTGGCTTTGGGAGCTATCATGGGCAAGCTTAACATACCTCTGCCTGCACTTTCAGAAGTTGTGAGGCCTGAAATTCCTATTCCTCTTCTCATGCCTTCCAACAAGACTAAGAGGAGATAGAGGCTAGGCTATTAAGAGTATCTACTCAAATTGTCCAAGCTGCTGACAAGAGAAAAACTTACGAAGTTGATATTGGAATGAAGAGGCTTATCAGAGCAGCTGAGGGACCTAGTCTGAGCAGGGAATTTGATGAATTGCTCAAGGCTCTCAGGGCTTCTCTAAATAACAATTTCTTAACTTACAAGAAGGCCTTGGACATGACAATAAACTCTATAAGGGTGATCCTAGTGATAAAGGATAACTTTCAAGAGAAAAAAATTATGATCAACATAAATGACTCAAGGGTAGACATGTGTATTTAGGTGTCCCTAACTATCTTATCTCTTGAAGGGCATCTGAGTTGGACATTCTGATAAACAAAGTCAAAAGAGTGATTTCTGAAGACACTATGTTGCTAACTGAATTAAAAAATGCTCAAGTGGCTGCTTTTCCTGAAGCATATTTACAACCAAGCAAGGGAGTGGCATACATCTGTCCTACCACCAATCATTGCAAACACTTTCAGATCCCGAAGTAATGTGTCATGGCCAACAAAAAGCTAATCATGATTCTGGAGACTGATTTGAAAGTCAATCAAAATAAGAATGTTGAAGATGAAGAAATGATTAAGATGTTGAGGAGAAATCTGAGAAATTCTAAAGCCAACATGCCTAAAACTCAAATCAATAAGGATCACTTGGATGATGATGAGCAAAAAAAAGATGATCAAAAACCTTCTGGATTAAATCCAAGTCAATCCTCTAAGGCAGCTGGAAGCAAAGATAAGAAGAAGAAGGAGAAAAAGAGAGGTGAGGAGAGAAGGAAAAAGAAGAATGAAGACAGTTCAGGACCACACCAACAAAGCCTAAAAATCCAAATTAACCAAACTCAACCCTCTATGCAAACAAACTCAATCACCAAACCACCTCAAACCTCTAAGCCTAAATATTCGTACAGACAGAATGCTAACTCTTTTCTGAAAATACCAATCACCTCAAGCTAAACATTTCTCAAGAAAATCACAAACCTACCTTTTATCAAGCCATCACTTAAAGTTCATTACAAGTCTGTTGGGAAGAAACCTAATAAAGTTCAAGTTACTGAGAGGGCCATATGGAATTGTTTCAAGCAAAGTGATTTTCTACCTCTAAACTGGTGCAACTCAAATGAAGACTACTTTCAACAACTAGCTGAGGAAATACTCAAAGTTTGGGTTGTAACACTAAGGGAAGTAAGAATCTACTATGAGGATGGGTATTTCACATTTCTTGGCTGCAACTTAATGGATACATTTTCACCCACAAAAATCAAAAGATCGATAAGCCTACTAAAGGACAAGGACACTGCAACGAGGGCATGGAGATCTATTTTAGCTGAATGGCTGATTGTAAGGGAGGAAAGGAGAGCAGGAAACAAGGCCGAATATGAGGAGAGGAAGAGGAAGTATGATGAGGAAATGAAGATGTACATTAAGAGATCAGAAGAACTCAAGGTAAAAGGGATGAGCAGAATTTCCAAGGATGGAAGATTTCTAAATGTCAAAGCTGGCACATTTTCAAAGTTTAGGATTGATTTCCTGAGTGGTTATCCACAGCCTGACAGACTCAAACTTGTGGAAGCTCTAAGAGGGACACCAATAGTAGAGGAACTTAAAATTCTTGTATATTTAAAGGACCTCATTAGAGAAGAAATAGGAGATACAGTGTTTTTCTGATATATGTGTCTGTTTAACTCATGAAATCACCTAAATGTATTAATGTTGTATTTGTGTCAATTTTTATGTATTAGTCTAATTTTCCATTGTAGATTGTGGTTAGTCTTGTTAACAGGCATGAATTTGTGATAAACAATCTTCTCACAAATTGGGGGAGATTGTTGTGCAAGACATGCCTGTACACTAACAAGACTAAGTCAAATTGATAACCCTAAGTAAGTTGTATTGAAATCTAAATTTGCATTTTGTATTATAACATTTAAGTCTATAAAAATGTAAATAGACTAGACTGAAGTATTTTTCTGTAAACAGTTTCAAGCCTAAAAATAAGCTCTGTAAGAAGATCATGAAGATCATGCCTCAGAGAAAGTATGAAGAAATTTGGAGTTGAATAAATCTGTTTAGTGAAAAACATTCTAAGTCAAGAAGTCTACAAGTCACAGATTAAGTGTTATAGAGAAGTTGTAACGGCCTCAACCCTGGGGTCAGGGGCTGATGTCACCAAAAATATGATAAATTATAACAAAACTGCTAAATAAACTTTATTATAATACACGACCCCAACCAGGAGCCGAAACAGGTTCAAGTATTATTTAGGTTACAACACACACACTAACTTATTCCAAACCATACACTCTCACTTATTACAGCAACTCATCAGACCTCAGGGCCTGATACAAACTACCTCAGAGGAGCCGGGACCGGAGGCTGATATTGTACGTTGACTTGGTCTTCTAGACATCTGCAATAAATAAATACAAACAAGCTGCAAGGGTGAGCAATCTATTGCTCAACAGTACCTCTATACGAATAACCAGTACAAATTGTATAAAACAATACAGGAACAGATATTAAACTGATATATACTAAATTTGTAAAACATGTATAAACTGGATATCAAAACTAGCATGCTTTGCAAAATAACGTCATCGGTAGTGTGCTGTGTAAAAATACCAGAGTTCAATTTTAGCATGCTATTTCCTTTCCAAAATCACTGTCCATTGCTGGACCAATAATTCACCGGTCCCGTTACGGGGACTAAAACTATTCCAACTTTATCAGATATATAAAAGAGGATGAATTCTAGGGACAGCTGATCAGTCTATCCCACCACCAATTTCATTCCGGAACTCAGAGACTAGCTAGGTCTCTGTCATGCTGGACTAAGCGGACTACCAGTGCGCGCATCCGACTTAGCCTCTTACGCAACCATGCTGAGCCGTTACCTAATAACGGACCTCTTACGCTAACTGACCATCCAATATCTGATTTATTTATATCCAGTTTCCAAATCCATTTACACTTATCTCTTTTTAAACCATTACATCACACATTCTAAAAATTTCTTTTTAATTTAATCACAATCTAGAGATAGGCATTTTCAGAAGTTACTTTTTCCCCAAAACATCAGTTAATAAAACATATTTAAATACGGGGAATACGTAACTTAAACCGTTTTGTTCCAGTACGTATTTTAAATAAACAACTATTCATATATACTGAACTGTAAAAGATTAGTTCAGGGGTACTTGCTTTGTGAAGCTTTGTACTAACTTTGGCTTAACTCTAATTGACTTGAACTACCGGGTCCTTTGACTCGAACCTACAAAATCGAAACATCCTAGGTTAGACATCCGATTATGCTTGACTTTTCCTCACTAAATAATTACCCATCGCTATAATTTCCGACTCGTAAGTATCTTAATATCAATAGCATATACTTAATAGTGGTGCACATAGCAATCAGAGTTTAATTTATAATAAACGAGGTATATGAACTCAATTTATAATTTAAGGTAATTTTTAGAAAAATTGGACAGCGACTCCTCGGTTTATAGGTCTACCCGTCGAAACATCAATCGACGTCCAACCTCAACAAAAATCAATTTGAATCACCACATAACTAAATTTTAGTCCTGAATATAATTTATACAAATTTTATTTATTAAAATATTTAGGACTCAGAACAGGGTCATCACCGTCCACCGCGCGCTCGTAAAAATTCATCGCACGCGGAGGCAAAATTTATTGGTGCCCGAAAATATCCGGGTGTCCTAATAAATTTCACCGATTAATTAATTTCCCGCACAAAATTATTTTATCTCACAAAATCCATTCTAATTATTTTTCTGCAAAAGTAATAATAATAATAATAAAAATTCAGAAATAATTGAACCGAGTAACAACAGCAACAACAGGATACTAAACACGCGCCTCACGCGCAGAAATGGGGAAAGGGAACAAGACAACCACAGTCACAACCGGAAACAGAACCAACGGCGGCCAAAAACACCGGCTACACACACAGTACACGCACAACACACACACACCACCATATCACACATACACGAGCACATACATACACATAACCGTATATATATATATACAAGTATGCATGTTTATAATCTGAAAACAGGGAGGAATTGAAGGAATCACCGAAAAAATCCCAACCGGAACTCACCGGAACTCACCGGAAATCCAGAAACCGGGGGAAGCAAATCGGAAAATAGAGAGAAGAGAAAGAAGGAGAGGAAAAAGGAGGCACAGAGAGAAGAGTTAGAGAGATTTCGAGATTATAGACGAGAGAGATAGAGACAAAGTAACCGAGAGATAAGACCATGAGAAAGGAGAAGAAAATTGATGTGTTAATTCTCCCAAAAATGCTACTGTCATGCCACATTTCTATAATTCCTGACACGTGTTAGAAAAATAACACGTACCGTTGGGACAATTACATAGGTTCTGGAACCCGAAACTTAAAATTAACGAACCAAGGGGCACGCAAAATAATTCCATAAAATTACAAAATTAGTCTTATAAGGTTACAAATATCCCGGAGTTATAAAAACATAAATTTTAAAATTTTAAAAACACTTTTCAAAACGCGATTTATACCCGCCTTTAACCAATAAACGAAACAAAGCGCAGGTGAAATTTGAAAGGAATATATCCTAAGTCCAATCATGTATTAGGATTTAGAAATAACTTCCTGTGTAATCTGTTTTGATTTCATTGATATTAATAAAAGACTTGTTTTGTTTTTATTACGGGCTTTATCTATTTAAGTGTTTAAATAAGATATACCATAGTTTAGAGTAAAGCTTTTTATGGATTATGATGAGATCATAATAGTGAGACCTAAAAGATGATAACTCTAAACTTAAATAGTTCCTGGTCATAGGATTACTAACTTGTAATTAATAATCCGCAAAGATCGGTACATACTATGCTTGCTTCATTATGAAGGATGTCTGTTCTCATAGACATTTGTGTGGTGACACTATAGCTAGTATGTAGGTGCTTATTATAGAATAAGTTCACTGAACATGACTCGCATATCTGAACAACTAATGGAGTTCACTCACGTGTCAGCAGTTGTTCACATAGTGATAGTTGTACAAGTATCCTTAGACTTGACGTCATCATAGTCATCTTGTGTACACTGAACTATGCTTTGGTTTAGTTCTTAGTCTCCAGGGACAATTATTAGGGCTCTACTAGGTATAGGAATTTGTACACGAAGATAGTGTATGATCAATAAAGGATCTACCCCTTCCAGTGAAGGAAGCGAATGTTCAAGGCTGATCCACTTATGCTAGTTCAGGAATCTCTGGCCAGAGTGAATGAAATTAGAAAGAAGTTTCTAATTTGCATGGAACTAAGCATAGTAAATGGTAAGCAAGTGATTGAATTAGATAGGCTTGACACGAGATCCATGCCTTGTATTTAATCGGGACATTGTAGGGTAGAAGGAGTTTATTGTACGGTAACTATTCACTGAATAGGTTCTTGGTATTCTAAGCAGTGAATTCGTATTATCCGGATAGTCGCGATATGCTGAGAAGTATTTCTCACGATGTAGAATAAATATGATTAATTAATTAATCATATTTAATAAATTAGAGAATTTATATAAATAATGATAAAATAGTTTTATTATTATTTATTTCTACTACCGGCTTAATATTGAACCTACAGGGTCACACCATAAAAAGAGAATGATTTAATGGTGGAGGAATTAATTAATAATGGCTGATAATTATTTATTTATGAAATAAATAATTAATTGGCAAATTTAATAATTGATTAAATGAGATTTAATTGATTATAAATTAATTAAGAAAATTTCTTAATATTATTAATTAAGAATTTAATTTTTGGAAATTAAATCAAGAGAGAGAATTATTTCTAAAGTGTTTAGAAAAAGGATTAATAATTAAAAGGTGTTTTAATTATTAATGAGAATAATAAATGGGTTAATAATAATAATATTTTATGGGAAAATTTCAGCTGAAAATTTTGCCTATAAATATACTATTATAAACCCTATTTTTATTCTAACCTAAAACCCCAAAATTTTATAAAACCTAATTCTCTCCACCTCCTCCTCCTCCTTAGCATCGTTTTCTTGGTGGATACCGGTGGAGTGCTTCACGTTTGAGGAGCAGCTGCTAAGGATCTCCGATCGTCAGATTTGGATCGCTATTAAAGGTTAGTAAACGATCCCTACGTTTTTACCACTATTTATATGCTTTTATTTAGATTTAGTATGTGTAAAAGTGTTTTACCATGCCTCCGCTGCGATTAAAATCCAACAATGGTATCATAGCTTAGGTTGTATGCATATAGATCTATGGTAAAAATTTCAGAATTTTATGTGCTTGTATGAATTAATTATGATTTTTACAAGTTATATCATGGATTAATTTTGTCTGATAAGAAATCGTTTCTCAGAATAATTTTGAATGTTGATCTGGGTTCTACAAGTGTTGTAGATTATCTGGGTATTTTTTTCATAATTTTATGATGTATAGATTTTTTATTATAAATTTTTAAAGATCTTGCAATTAAATTCGTAATTAAATAAAGATATATATATATATATATGAAATTGTAAGTATGTATGTATATATCTGCATCTGTTGTGGCTGTCTGTATGGCACGGGAAGCAAAGCAAAGGTACAGAGTACAAGTACGGCGGCACAACAATCGAGGAGGAAAACGGCGACTGCTGAAAACAGAACGAAGGACCGCAAGTCGACCACGCGCGCGTGGGGCTCACGCGCTGGCGTGCCACGCGCGGCGCGTGGAAGACACGCGCTGATGACGTCATGCTGACGTCAGCATAAGGGGTTAGGCGCGTGACGCGCGTGTGGCGCGTGGGGGCGCGTGGAGGAAAGTCAGACACGCGCTGTCAGGCGCGTGTGCGCGTGGGGGCGCGTGAGAGACCTTCTTTCGGCGCGTGCGGGCGCGTGGCAGCTCAGAATAGGGCATTTTTGGTGCCGTTGGATTCGTCTTTTCGAGACGCTTCTAATGGTATATTATATGATATTTTATAAAATTGTTTCGAACTGTTTATAGCTAACAGAAGTGTTTTTAAGCTATTTTTAACTGTTTTAATTGCTTTTAAATGATTCATGTGATACATAGAGATGTATAATGCTTAGACTAATGTGCTAGATGATATAACATGCCTACCTTGATGTTTATTCATGTTTATATATGTGATATATGCTTAGTTTATCATGCGATGATAGATTTAGGTGAACTTAAATGAACATAAGGCGTTTGTTAGACAACCTAGTATAGTGAAATTGTTTCATGACCTTAATAATAATATTATGAATACAATCATGAGATTCTTGTGTTTATGAAACACGTAATTGAATATGAATTTTCGATATGAGAGAAAGGATGATTCTGTCAACAACAGATTTCTATCTGTAAGAAAGGGTTATTAAGTGACGTCTCTTGACAATGCTCCACCCGATCTGGGAATCATCTGATTATTAATTATTGATTTGAAATATTTAATTTAAAAGGAAGAATCTCTTTATAATATGATTATGATTGTAACGTAATATAATTCCTCTAAAATTAAATAATATCAAGTAGTAATTAACCAATGACACAACGGGCTTGTGTCGGTCATAGCCTTCCAACATGATAGAAAGTAGTTCTTATTTTTAAATCATTGTCGTTTTGTGCCACAGCCGAGGGCTTTGATTTCGAAATAAGAAATACTTGTCTATTACATAGAGATGTGTACATTGAATAAGAATCTAAAGGTCATTACGTGCCACAGCCGTGGGCCTTTGGGGACTGATTCAATTGTACGGAATGTTGGGTTAGACTTGACTTAGAATATTGAGTTTGTCATGCCATAGCCGTGACTCAATTATTCAAGAGGCTAAAGTTTGATTAGGGAATAACATTAGATGTAATTGACAAGAGTTGTCTGCCTATTGAACATTACATGGCATTTCGTGCCACAGCCGAGGTTGTGTAATGGAATGTAGGATCCCTATTCCCACTAGCATTACGAATGCTTAATTTTTCACGTAGGGGGTTGAATAAATTAGGTAAACTAGTGGAGTGTTTTCAAATGAAATCGAATATTTGCTAAGTGTTGTTATGTGTTTATCATTTACAGATTTACAATATACATTATGTCTTCTGCACTATCACTCAGGAGCATACTAGATGCTCACAAGTTGACTGGTCCTAATTATGCTTACTGGCTTCGAAACTTGAGAATTGTTCTCAGGATTGAGAAGCTGGAATACGTGATTGACTCACCTAAGCCTACTGAACCTGCTAGCGATGCGTATAATGATGAACATGTTGTGTATCGTAAGTGGATAGATGATGCAAATGTTGCTCAATGCATCATGCTAGCTTCCATGAACATTGAGCTACAGAAGCAACATGAGCATATGGATGCTCACACTATCCTAATGCATCTACAAGAGTTGTATGATGTAGCGGGGAGGACAACTCGATATGAGATATCGAAGGAGTTGTTCGGTTGTAGGATGTCTGAGGGATCATCTGTGAATGACCATGTACTTAAGATGATCAATTTGATTGAACGTCTTGGACAACTTGGTTTTGCCATGGATGGGGAGCTGAGCCAAGACTTGGTCTTGCAATCGCTTCTGAGTTCGTTCTCGCAGTTTGCTGTGAACTTTCACATGAATAAGTTGGATGTCAGCCTGCCTGAACTCCACGACATGTTGAAGACTGCGGAATCGAATTTTCCCCCTAAGAAGAGTTTTGTTCTTCTAATTGGTGAAGGTTCCAATCCTAAGAAAAGGAAGAGGAACCCTTCCAAGAAGAAGAAAGTAGGTGAGAAAATGCCGGTTCCACCAAAAGCTGAAGACCCCAAGAGCAAAGTTGTTTGCTTTCACTGTAACAAGTGGGGCACTGGAAGAGGAACTGCAAGGTTTACCTTGCAGAATTGAAGAAGAAGAAGGGTAGTGAGACTACCACTTCTGATTCAGGTATGTTCATGATAGAAGTGAATATGTCATTAAATCAAATTTCTACTTGGGTATTAGATACCGCCTGTGGTTCTGACATTTGCAATTCGTTGCAGGGACTAAGGAGAAGTAGGACTCTTAAAGAAGAGGAGGTGATTCTACTGATGGGAAATGGAGCAAGAGTTGCTGTTGTAGATGTAGAATCGTTTCATTTACATATGCCTACGGGCAAGACTATTGTTTTAAATAATTGTTATTTTGTTCCCTCGATTGTGAGGAATATTATTCCCATGTTAGACTTGGCTGGATTTTCATTTATTATTGAGAATAATGAATGTTCTATTCTTAGAGATAATATTCTTTATGGACGTGGTGCTTTAAATAATGGTCTGTATATATGTGACATAATTTACTTCAGATTGAACAAACTAGTAAAAGAAAAGGGATGATGAAAATCTCACTTTATAGTGGCATTGCAGTCTCCATTTAGTAGACATGGAGAGAGGACTGCAAATTTGCTAGGAATGGTACACACAGATGTATGTGGACCAATGTCTAAGCAAGCCATGGGTGGATTTTCATACTTCATTACTTTTATAGATGATAGATCTAGATTCGGATATGTGTTTGATGAAACACAAGTCTGAAGCCTTTGAAAAGTTCAAAGAGTATAAGTATGAAGTGGAGAAACAACCAAACATAGTATTATAACTCTTCGATCAGATCGAGGTGGTGAATACTTTAATGGAGTGTTTCTAGATTATCTCAAAGTAAATGGTATAGTCTCCCAGTGGACTCCTCCAGATTGGTATCTGAAAGGAGAAATCGAACTCTGTTAGACATGGTTCGGTCCATGATGAGCTATACAAATCTTCCAGTATTCCTATGGGGTTATGCATTGGAAACCTCAGCATATTTACTGAATAAGGTGCCTTCCAAATCTGTTCCTCAAACTCCGTATGAGATATGGAAAGCAAGGAAACCGGGTCTTAAACACGTTAAGATTTGGGGATGTCCAGCTTATGTCAAGTAAGTTGACCCAGATAAGCTGGAATATCGATCCGTAAAATGTAGTTTTGTGGGATATCCTAAAGAGACTTTAGGGTATTACTTTTACACCAATCATCGGGTGTTTGTCTCCATACATGCTACCTTCTTGGAAAAGGAGTTTATCCTTGAAGGAAACAGTGGGAGCAAAATTGAACTTGATGAAGTTCAAGAAGCACAAACTACTACGGATCGAGTGTAAACACCTGTTCTGACTGAACAACCTTTTGTGGAACAGCCCATTCGTAGGTCAGGGAGAGTGTCTTGCCAACCTGAGAGGTAATATGGCCTTGTAATTAAGAATGACAATGAGTTGTCAATCATTGATGAAGACGACCCTTAGACCTATAATGAAGATATGAGTAGTGTTGACTCAGAGAAATGGCATAGTGCCATGAAATCTAGAATGAAGTCTATGTATACGGGATACAAAAGAATGATTAGAGCAGATGGCCAGGTGGAGACCTTTAAGGCCAGGCTTTTGGGAAAAGGATTCAAACAAAGGCAATGGATTGACTTTGATGAAACCTTTTACCTGTATCCCTGTTAAAATCAGTTTGGATTTTGCTTGCGATTGCTGCTTACTACGACTATGAAATCTGGCAAATGGCCAGATGGTTTTCTTTCCAAAGGAAATGAAAACCTAGTGTGTAAGCTGCTGCGAACCATATGTGGTTTAAAGCAAGCTTCTCGTAGATGGAACATCCGTTTTGATGAGACAATCAAAGAGTTTGGTTTTATCAAAAATGTAGATGAACCATGTGTCTACAAAAGGGTTAGTGGGAGCGCGGTAACATTTCTTGTATTGTATTGAAATAGAGTTGACACACATAACAACATAGCAGACCCACTCACAAAGCTACTTTCTGAAAGTCACTTTGATCGTCATAAAGACTAGATGGGTATTAGATACCAGAGTGATTGGCTTTAGTACAAGTGGGAGATTGAAAGGAATATGTCCTAAGTCCAATCATGTATTAGGATTTAGGAATAACTTCCTGTGTAATCTGTTTTGATTTCATTGATATTAATAAAAGACTTGTTTTGTTTTTATTACGGGCTTTATCTATTTAAGTGTTTAAATAAGATATACCATAGTTTAGAGTAAAGCTTTTTATGGATTATGATGAGATCATAATAGTGAGACCTAAAAGATGATAACTCTAAACTTAAATAGTTCCTGGTCATAGGATTACTAACTGGTAATTAATAATCCGCAAAGATCGGTACATACTATGCTTGCTTTATTATGAAGGATGTCTGTTCTCATAGACATTTGTGTGGTGACATTATAGCTAGTATGTAGGTGCTTATTATAGAATAAGTTCACTGAACATGACTCGCACATCTGAACAACTGATGGAGTTCACTCACGTGTCAGCAGTTGTTCACATAGTGATAGTTGTACAAGTATCCTTAGATTTGAGGTCATCATAGTCATCTTGTGTACACTGAACTATGCTTTGGTTTAGTTCTTAGTCTCCAGGGACAATTATTAGGGCTCTACTGGGTATAGGAATTTGTACACGAAGATAGTGTATGATCAATAAAGGATCTACCCCTTCTAGTGAAGGAAGCGAATGTTCAAGGCTGATCCACTTATGCTAGTTCAGGAATCTCTGGCCAGAGTGAATGAAATTAGAAAGGAGTTTCTAATTTGCATGGAACTAAGCATAGTAAATGTTAAGCAAGTGATTGAATTAGATAGGCTTGACACGAGATCCATGCCTTGTATTTAATCAGGACATTGTAGGGTAGAAGGAGTTTATTGTACGGTAACTATTCACTGAATAGGTTCTTGGTATTCTAAGCAGTGAATTCGTATTATCCGGATAGTCGCGATATGCTGAGAAGTATCCCTCACGATGTAGAATAAATATGATTAATTAATTAATCATATTTAATAAATTAGAGAATTTATATAAATAATGATAAAATAGTTTTATTATTATTTATTTCTACTACCGGCTTAATATTGAACCTACAGGGTCACACCATAAAAAGAGAATGATTTAATGGTGGAGGAATTAATTAATAATGGCTGATAATTATTTATTTATGAAATAAATAATTAATTGGCAAATTTAATAATTGATTAAATGAGATTTAACTGTGTTATGAATAAAAAACCAAGGTTATTACTTGCTGTATTTAATACTAAGATTCAGGAGCTCAAGGCCTTTAATGGCTGCTCTCGTGTTTCGTGACTCAATCTGCCTTTACGAGATGCCTACGTATCTCTGTAAATTAGAGAATCAAGCCAAAAAACGTAGTTCTGATTTGTGGGGTGAGGCCCCTTATATAGATGTTGGGAGTCCTTGAATTGGACTTGGTATAGGAGACTTGGTGGGCAAGTCTCATAGTTAGAATGGACTTTGGAGTCCTAGATAGTAGGAAACTGATTCCTTATCCTTTTAGGTCCCCTTGAGGCTAATCTCCAAGGATTTATATCCTTATCGGGACTCTTTTCAACATCTGTTTTGTCCCTTATTAATTAATTACGAAATTAATTAATAATCAGGGCTTTTGGGCCTTTTTTATTCCATCAGGCCTGATCTGGTCCATCAGGCTTAACCTTTCTGGTCTGAGTATCATATATCTTTTTATTGGGCCTAGCAGCCCACAGCTTGTACAATTAATGCAGTATTTAATAATACAATCATAATTTATTTATCCCTATCATTTGCCCCCCAACTTTTGGGAAACATCGATTAGGTTTCGCAGAAGTTAAGTCTATTCGTTCCCTTACAGGGTTTCATTTTTCCGTAAAGTGTGGAGCGACCTACACATTTACAATGAATTTTCCCTTTTATTCAGGAATTATCTTAATTTCCAGGAATTTTTCCCTTATTTCCGGGATTCTTCCCTTATTTTCTGGATTTTTCCCTAATTTTCTGGGATTTTCCCTAATTTCTGGGATTTTCCCTAATTTTCTGGGATTTTTCCCTATTTTCTGAAAATATTTAAGGAATTTCTGGATTTTTTCCCTAATTTCTGGGATTTATCCTTTAATTTTTCTGGATTTATTCCTAATTTCTGAAAATATTAACATTTTTCAGAAAATATTTAAGGAATTTTCTTATTTTTCTAATTAAATAATCAGAAAAACAGAATTTTTGTTGCTCAATACATCCTAGGCGTTGTTGATCCACGCCTAGGAGACAGTTTCCTAACAACGTCTAGGAAAACTTGCGTCCTGGGCGTTGTTGGAGGCTGATGCTTCCTGGGCGTTGTTGATCCACGCCTAGGAGACGGTTTCCTAACAACGTCTAGGAAACTTGCGTCCTGGGCGTTGTTTAAGACAGATGCTTTCATAGATCCTAGACGTTGTGTACCCACGCCTAGAAGACAGTTTTCTAACAACGTCTAGGAAACTTGCGTCCTGGGCGTTGTTGAATACAGATGCTTCCTGGGCGTTGTTGTACCACGCCTAGGAGCCACACTTCTAACAACGGCTAGGGACGATGTACCCTGAGCGTTGTTGAATACAGATGCTTCCTGGGCGTTGTTGTACCACGCCTAGGAGCCACACTTCTAACAACGGCTAGGGACGATGTACCCTGAGCGTTGTTGAATACAGATGCTTCCTGGGCGTTGTTGTACCACGCCTAGGAGCCACACTTCTAACAACGGCTAGGGACGATGTATCCTGAGCGTTGTTGATCCACGCCTAGGAGACAGTTTCCTAACAACGTCTAGGAAAACTTGCGTCCTGGGCGTTGTTTAAGACAGATGCTTTCATAGATCCTAGACGTTGTGCACCCACGCCTAGGAGACAGTTTTCTAACAACGTCTAGGAAACTTGCGTCCTGGGCGTTGTTGAATACAGATGCTTCCTGGGCGTTGTTGAACCACGCCTAGGAGCCACACTTCTAACAACGGCTAGGGACGATGTATCCTGAGCGTTGTTGAGGCTGTTCGAGCCTTGATTCATTCATTGAACTTTGATTTAAAATCTTTTCAAAATTCAAATCTTATGGGCTTCCCGCCTTTTTATTAGGCCCAGGCCCGTTTGTGCATCTTTGAGCTCCTCTATATAAGAGGTGGAGTGTGAGTTCATTTCTCACACTTCACTTTCACAAAAATTTCTAAATTTCAACTCTGCAATTAGTCTCTCAAGAATCGCCACCTCCAAGCGATTTTCGGCTTTCTACTCCGCCGCTTTCTGGGCTTATTTTGAAGATTCCATTTGAATCTTCATCTTCTTTACTTACTTTCAAGAGCTTCCTGGGTTTTTGTCTTCATCCATGGCGGATTCCGATTCATCTCACTCTCATGTCCCCCAAGCTGTTGCCCGTCCCTCTAGGGCCAGCCGAGGTAAAAAATCTCTTGTACATTCCTCAGTTATTTCTCTTAGGGATCTTTTAACCGAATTTGGGCAAGCCTTTCCTAACATGTTACACTTAGATGCATATAATTATCCTTCTAGATTTGGTCCAGATCAAGTAGGTACCATAGCCCGCCTTTTTGGCATTTCCCACCCTTATAGGGCCGAGGCTCCAGGCCCAAATGATAGGGCCTGCTACCCAAAACCTGGGGCCATTCGGGTCTATAAGGAAACCTTCTATGCTGGTTTTCGCCTACCTCCTCATCCTTTTGTTTTTCGCCTTTTGGCTGAGGCCCGAGTCTGTCCGACCCAACTCACTCCCAACTCTTGGCGTTTTATTCACTGTTATATGGCCCAATCTCGTAAACACGGTTTTGAGCCAAATGTTTGTGTCTTTCGTTATTTATTTAAATTTGTAAATGCTTCTGAGGACCAAGGATGGGTCAAAATAGTTCATAGATCCTTGGCTCGTTCCTGCTTTATTTCTGGCACCAATCCCGACTCGTATCCAACATGGAAGAGTGAGTGGTTTTATATATTTCTGGATTCCGAGGAGGGTTGGGACCATTTTTTCAGGCCCAACTTCTCAAAAAGTATAGACGGGTCTTTAAGAGACCTAAAATTGGGGATAGATGAGGATGCGGCCATCAAGGCCATTACTGCTGATAACTTGCACCATTGCGCTCTCATCCTTTCAGAGGGTAATTTGCAAGGTGTAGGTCTAAGTGACCTTGGTCCCGAGGGTATTTCTTTCCCCTTTTTGTTCCATTTCCTCCATTTTCTATTTGTCCTTTTTCTTACGTGCTTGTATTTGCCTGCAGCTAGGGCCGCTTTGGACACGATCTTCAAGAAGCGGGAGGCCCGTGCCGCCAAGGGCTCTGCTGTTGAGAGCCACCGCGACAAGCGGGTTAGGATTGGTGACGGCCCTTCAGTCACGGTTCAGGAGGCCGTCCCTACTTTTTTATCCCAGAGGCCTCCTAGCCTTGATGAAGATAACTCTCCCTTCACCGTCACTTGGGGCCTTCAGAGGAGGGACACGGTGGTAGGGAGTTCCGAGGCTGCCGCCGTTTGGTCTCAGAGTGTGATCACGCCTCGTGACAGGGCTGAGATCGTCGAGTCTTCTGATGACCTACAGATTGAACGTCTGGGTGCTCAGGCCGTGGCTTCTGTAAGCCTCTTTCTTTTTTAACTGTTTTTTTTTTGTTTATTATTACTTACTGTACTTTGATATGTTCGTGCAGATGAATACCTATCTCCAGGCTGCCCTTCACAATTTGAAGGATGTGAGGACCAGCCTAACTATTGCTGAGAGGGACAGGGATAGGTACCTCAAGGCTTCCGAGGCCAACTTCACTCGTTTTCGTGAGGTAGAGAAGGAGCTGGCGGACGAGAAGGAGAAAGTTCGTAAGCTGGAGCTGGATGCTCAAAGGGCCCGAGCTGAGGTGATAGCTGAGTATAAGGCATCTCAGGACTTTCAGGATGTCCTAAATGCTGAGTACGATGCTAACTTCCCGGAGACCTTTTCTAGCTGTTGGGAGCAGATAGTAGAGGAGATTGGGAAGAAGATTCCGGAGGTGACTCTTACTGCCTATCCAGTCCCTGATATTCCTGGGAAAGAGCCTCTTCTTGATGATATCCCTCTTTCTCCTATTCTTGCTTCTTCTGCTGAGGCCGAAGCTGTTTCTCCTCGAGGTGCTGATCATGTTCCAGTTCCTTCTTCTGCTGCCAATGAAGGAAACATCGATGATGACTTCTTCAAGGATCTTTGAGTATTTTGTTTTTCTTGTTTGGCCCATTGTGGCTTTCTATGTATTGACTTAATCGCATTTAGAACTTATTACCCTTCGGGGCTTGTATTCTATATGTTGCTTTTCTTGCCTTTTTCTGTTTTATCTTTACAATCTTAATATGCATTTGAACCTTAAACATCCTTAGATAGAAATAATTTCAAACTCTTTAATATGAAGTCTGGTTTTCCAAAACCTTACATAGCATGGGTTCGACCCTAATCAACAATAACTAGATAATGTAAATTTTACTGGAATATAAAATCCTATGCAAGCAAAGCTTCAAGGTGCTTTTAAACCTACTTGTCAATGACAAGTGAGAATCGTACTTCTCCTATCTTACACATAGTAAACCTTCAGGTTTTGTGCGTGCCAGGTCCTCGGGACTTCAAAACCTTCCATAGTTTCCAGCTTGTAGGTTCCTCTACCCTGAACGCTCTTGACTCTGTACGGCCCTTCCCAATTCGGGGCAAGCTTTCCTTTCTGTCCAACACCAGAAGCCTCTATTTTTCTCAAAACTAGATCTCCTTGTTTAAAAAATCTCTCTTTAACCCTTAGGTTGTAATAGAATGAAGCCTTTTTCTGATATTCTACTATCTTTGCATGTGCCTCATCTCGCACTTCATCAATTAGATCCAGGGCTAACCTCTGCCCTTCCTCATTTTCTACAGCATTGAAAGTCTGAATCCTTGGAGAGGAATGCGATATCTCCACGAGAACTACTGCTTCTGCCCCATATGCCAACATGAAAGGAGTTGCTCCTGTCGTGACTCTACAGGTAGTCCTATAGGCCCATAATATTGGAAGTATCTCATCCACCCAATTATTTCTTGACTTCTCGATCCTCTTTTTTAGTCCATCCAGGATTATCCGATTTGCTACCTCTGCTTGCCCATTGGCTTGCGGGTGAGCCACAGAGGTGAATCGTAACTCAATTTCATTTTCTTCACAATACTTCTTGAATTCCTCATTGTTGAATTGTGTTCCATTGTCAGTGACGAGGATACGGGGAATTCCATATCGGCACATAATGTTTTCCCACAGGAATTGTGCAACCTGCTTAGTTGTGATTTTGGCCAAGGGTTTGGCTTCGATCCACTTGGTGAAATAATCAATGGCTACAATCAGAAATTTCCTTTGTGCCGTGGCCATAGGAAAAGGCCCTAGAATATCCATCCCCCACATGGCAAAGGGAATAGGCGAGTTGATAGAGGTCAGCATCTCGGGGGGTTGTCTAACAACTGGTGCATGCTTCTGACAGCGATCACACTTCTTCACATATTCTTTGGCATCAGCCATCATTTCTGGCCAATAGAAGCCTAAACGGGTTATTTTATGAGCCAAGGCCCTGCCCCCCAGGTGTTGTCCACAAATACCTTCATGCACTTCTTCAAGAGCCAAGCGTGCCTCATCGGGCCTGAGACACCTCAGGTAAGGAACCACGAAAGATCTTTTATATAGAATCCCATCTATCAAATAGTACCTTAGTGCTCGAACAGTTAACTTCCGTGCCTCAATTGCATCGCTTGGCAACCAACCGGTCTGAATGTGAGCCTTGATGGGATCAATCCATGACGTCCCCAAGCCTACGGGAGCCACAAGCTTAACATCTATGCTTCGTGTCTTCAAAACACGGAAGTACACACTTCCTGAACTTTCTTCAATCTCAGATGAAGCAAACTTTGATAGCGCATCTGCTTTAGCATTTTCTTCCCTTGGAATGTGTTCAACATGGCATTCATTAAATTGGGTCATCACAGCCCTTACTAGGCGAACATACTTAGCCATCGTATCATCCCTTGCCTCAAATTCTCCCTTTACCTGGGATATGATCAGCTTCGAGTCTCCACGGACCTTTAAGTTTTTGACTCTAAGTGTCCCAGCTAGACCAAGGCCAGCAATCAGGGCTTCATACTCTGCCTCATTGTTTGTTGTTGGGAAGTCTAGCTTCATGGCATACTCAATTAAGAATCCATCAGGGCTTTGCAAAACCAACCCTGCTCCACTGGAATTTGTTTTTGATGCTCCATCAAAATAGAGAACCCAATATTCTTTCTCCTTGTCCCCATTGTCGACTCCCTTGTCTTGAGGTATGGTATCTTCCTGCCCCCCGACTTCTTGGTTGGGTATGGTACATTCCACCACGAAGTCAGCTAGTGCCTGGGCTTTTATGGTCGTACGTGGCTTATACTTGAGATCGAACTCTCCCAACTCTATTGCCCACTTAATCAGTCTCCCACTTGCCTTGGGACTGTGAATGATATTTCTCAGTGGCTGATTTGTTAGTACTTCAATTTGGTGAGCTTGAAAATAAGGACGCAGCTTTCTTGAAGCCATTACCAAGGCTAAAGCGAATTTCTCAATGGCTGAATAATTCAACTCAGCACCATGCAAAATTTTGCTGACATAGTATACGGGTTTCTGGACTTTCAGTTCCTCCTTAACCAACACCGCGCTCAAGGCGCTTTCTGAAACAGCCAAGTACAAGAATAAAACTTCACCCAGAACTGGCTTGGCCAACAACGGGGCCTGGCCCATATACTTCTTTAACTCTTCAAATGCCTTCTGATTTTCCTCACTCCATACAAAGTCTTTAATGTTCTTTAATGACTTGAAGAATGACAAGCACTTGTCTCCTGACTTGGAGATGAATCGTCCTAGCGCAGCAACCCTTCCTGTGAGTTTCTGAACATCCTTGACAGTTTTTGGGGGTTCCATGTCCAGGATTGCCTTTATTTTATCGGGGTTAGCCTCAATTCCCCTCTTTGAGACCATCAATCCCAAGAATTTTCCAGATCCTACTCCGAAAGCACACTTCGTGGGATTCAACATCATCTTGTGGTACCTCAGGACCTCAAAAGCTTCCCTCAAATGGGTTATATGATCAGTCTTTACTAGACTCTTGACTAGCATGTCATCAACATAGACTTCCATAGTCTTCCCAATAAGATCCTTAAAAATTTTATTCACCAACCTTTGATAGGTGGCTCCTGCATTCTTGAGACCAAACGCCATAACAAGATAACAATAAACACCAAAGTCAGTGATAAATGATACCTTTGGAATGTCATCCTTATGCATTTTGATCTGGTTGTATCCGCTAAACCCATCCATAAAACTCAGCATCTCATGTCCAGCGGTGGCATCAATCAAAGTATCAATTCTAGGCAGCGGAAAACAGTCTTTGGGGCATGCATCATTCAGATCGGTGAAGTCTATACACATCCTCCACTTTCCATTAGCCTTCTTCACCATTACAGGGTTTGCTAACCACTCCGGAAATTGAATCTCCTCAATGAAACCAGCCTCTAAGAGCTTTTCCACTTCCTGCTTTATAGCCTCTTGTCTTTCCGGGGCAAAATTTCTTTTCTTTTGTTTCACTGTCTTCCGGCTTGGATCCACGTTTAATTTGTGAGTAATTAACTCTGGGTCTATGCCTGGCATATCAGCTGCTGACCATGCAAACACATCACTATTTTCTTGCAAAAATTTCACTAACTTCCCTCTAAGGGGCTCCTCTAATGTGGCTCCAATGAAAGTCATCCTCTCAGGATTCTTGGGATCTAAAGGAACCGAAACCAGTTCTTCTGCTGGCCTTCCTCTATTCTCATCATTTTCTCGAACATCCATTTCTTCAATAGGAAGAACCTGCCCCCCGACTCCATCTGCCCTCAAAGAGGCCACATAACAGCTTCTAGCCATTTTTTGATCTCCTCTCTCTTCTCCAATCCCGTTTCGGGTGGGAAACTTCATGACTGAATGGTAGGAAGAGGGGACTGCCTTGAAGGCATGTATCCCTGTTCTCCCCATGATAGCATTATAAGTTGAACTAGCCTTTACCACCACAAAATCCAGCATCTGCGTTGCTTGCCTTGGCTCCGTACCTATGGTGGTTGGCAATTTAATTATCCCTTCCACAGGACATTCTACTCCAGCAAATCCATATATCGGCATGTCGGTTGGTGTCAACTGGGAGTCGTTATACCCCATCCTTAGAAAGGTGTCGTGGAGCAAGATATCCACAGAAGCACCATTATCCACAAGGACCCTCTTAACCGGGCTATTTCCTATTATCGGCGTTATGACCAGCAGGTCGTCATGGGGAAACTTCACACCCTCTAGGTCGGAATCATCAAAAGCCAATGTTACTTCTGTCCTGGCCCTCTTCGGGGCTTCTCCAACAATATGCATAACCTCTCTAGTATATGCCTTTCTGGAATTTTTGGACAATCCAGCAGCAGTTGGACCTCCAAAGATCGTGTTTATCACAGGCCCTCGAGGTCTCGGCCCTCCATAAATGGTGTTTATAACTGGTCCTCTAGGTTGGGGATTCCGCCCCTGATCATCTTGGTCCCTCCTACGATCTTCAAAGTTCTTCCTTCCATTATTATTTCTGTCTCCTCCATCTCCAGTATACTTGTTCAATCTTCCTTTTCGAATCAAAAACTCAATTTCATCTTTCAACTGCCTACACTCATCGGTGTCATGACCAACATCTTTGTGAAACCTGCAATACTTGCCCTTATCTAGCTTGGCGGGATCAGCCTTCAAGGGCTTAGGCCAGCGAATATCTCTGTCTTTCTCAATCTCCATCAAAATCTGACTTCTGGGAGCATTCAACTTAGCGTATTCAGTGAACTTTTGCCCAGGTCCTCCCTTCTTGGGGGTTGAATCAAGGTTTTGTTCAGTTCTAGGATACTTATCCTTAGCGATATACTCCAAATCAGTTTTTCGTTTCTTGCCTCCAGTGGGCTCATTACTTACTACGGTCTTCCTCATACTTTCTTCAACCTTGATATACTTCCCTGCCCTCTCTTGGAGCTGCAACATGCTCTCAGGGGGTCGTTTGGCCAAAGACATCTTGAAAAACTCATCCCTAGTTCCTTGTTGCAGTGCTATCATGGCTACCTTATCATCAAGGTCTGGGACTTTTAAAGCCTCCTTTGTAAAACGATTTAGGTAATCTCTTAAGGATTCTTTAGCTCCCTGCACAAGACTCATAAGAGATGATGAACTTTTCTCATGGACTCTTCCACTGATGAATTGCTTAATAAAAGCCTGACTTAATTCTCTGAATGATCCAATAGAATTTGGGGGTAGGCGACTGTACCATCTTTGAGCCATACCCGACAGGGTTTGAGGGAAGGCCCGACATTTTATAGCATCATTCACGGGTTGCAGCAACAGTGCATTAGAGAATGTCCTAACATGATTAGCGGGGTCTCCCGTGCCATCATAGGCTTTGATAGTGGGCATCTTGAATTTCCTTGAGATATGGGCATTCATTATCTCTTCCGTGAAGGGTGGAGTTGGATCATCAGGATCTCCAAGGGGAAGGAGATTGCTTGGATCAGTTCTTGGGACAGCAGCCCTTCTTCTTACCGGACCATCCAGGTCTATGATAGGAGGAGGATTTCTCCCCCTAGGAGGTATGTGGGGTCTGGTGGCTTGGTGAGCCTCCAAATCACGCCTCAGCCTTTGGATTTCAGCCTCATGAGCCCTGATCTTTTCCTGCACTTCTTGGGGATTCGCCCCTGGGGTGCTTTGGGGGCGTTGCCTTCCATCGGCCATTGGCTCTTTTCCAGGACGCCTCCTTCTCGGGGCCACTTCATCATCCGAAGATTCGGAGTCTCTCTCAGTGTATGGACCAGAAAATTCCCGATCCTCAGGGATAGGATCCAAACCTCGTATATAGGGGGGCGACCGCCCTCGTGCTTCGCTTCGCCCAGCATATCCACTTCCTCCAACCTCAGGGTGAAGGGGCATCCCATAAGGGGGGTTAGTAGTAACAATAGTTGAATATTCATACCCGACGGGTCGAGAATTCACAGGTATATGTATTTGTTGAACTTGAGGATTCGTACCTTGAATAGTCGGGGGAGTTGTCCCTTGTGGCTGAGGATGAGTTGCCCCTGTCTGGGCTTCCTCCTGAGTAGATGCATAAGTTGAATGGGGAGGAACCTCCACGGTTGATGAAATCACCTGGGTTGTCCCTGATGGTGTTCCCTCCTCCAGAGTGCTGGTTGTTCTCCGTGTTCTCGCCATGGTTGTTGTTCCGTTTTTCCCACAGACGGCGCCAAATGTTATGGATAAAAAACCAAGGTTATTACTTGCTGTATTTAATACTAAGATTCAGGAGCTCAAGGCCTTTAATGGCTGCTCTCGTGTTTCGTGACTCAATCTGCCTTTACGAGATGCCTACATATCTCTGTGAATTAGAGAATCAAGCCAAAAAACATAGTTCTGATTTGTGGGGTGAGGCCCCTTATATAGATGTTGGGAGTCCTTGAATTGGACTTGGTATAGAAGACTTGGTGGGCAAGTCTCATAGTTAGAATGGACTTTGGAGTCCTAGATAGTAGGAAACTGATTCCTTATCCTTTTAGGTCCCCTTGAGGCTAATCTCCAAGGATTTATATCCTTATCGGGACTCTTTTCAACATCTGTTTTGTCCCTTATTAATTAATTACGAAATTAATTAATAATCAGGGCTTTTGGGCCTTTTTTATTCCATCAGGCCTGATCTGGTCCATCAGGCTTAACCTTTCTGGTCTGAGTATCATATATCTTTTTATTGGGCCTAGCAGCCCACAGCTTGTACAATTAATGCAGTATTTAATAATACAATCATAATTTATTTATCCCTATCAAACTGATTATAAATTAATTCAGAAAAGTTCTTAATATTATTAATTAAGAATTTAATTTTTGGAAATTAAATCAAGAGAGAGAATTATTTCTAAAGTGTTTAGAAAAAGGATTAATAATTAAAAGGTGTTTTAATTATTAATGAGAATAATAAATGGGTTAATAATAATAATATTTTATGGGAAAATTTCAGCTGAAAATTTTGCCTATAAATATACTATTATAAACCCTATTTTTATTCTAACCTAAAACCCCAAAATTTTATAAAACCTAATTCTCTCCACCTCCTTAGCATCGTTTTCTTGGTGGATACCGGTGGAGTGTTTCACGTTTGAGGAGCAGCTGCTAAGGATCTCCGATCATCAGATTTGGATCGCTATTAAACGTTAGTAAACGATCCCTACGTTTTTACCACGATTTATATGCTTTTATTTGGATTTAGTATGTGTAAAAGTGTTTTACTATGCCTCCGCTGCGATTAAAATCCAACAAAATTAATCCCGAAAATTACCAAAATAATTTTAAAATTCTCAGTATATTATGAGCTTAATAAAATTTAAGTTTCATGATTTTTGAAGAATCCTGGAATTAAATATGGATTTTACCATTTAAATGAATTCAGAAAATCATTGAAGAATAAATAAATGACAGAATGTTGATTTGGAAATTTTGTAAAATCCCTAAAATAATTTGCAAGGTTATAAAATCATAAAACAATTTTTAGAGACACCCCCAAATAATTTTGGAATTAAAATTGTCATGAAATCATTTTTAAAAGAAAATAAATGAAACCAAAATAACGCTATGCACCAGCTAATTATAAATCACACTACAAAATCCTACAATCACATATAAACGATAATAAATAAACACAGAGATCATGAGTGATATAAACTTCTTTATTAATTAACTACGTAATAATTACATATTTAAATATTACAGAAATATACGGGTCGTTATAGAAGTCATTCGAGAAATCCAGAATGACTTATCGAGATGTCAAGAAAAGCTTATAGAGAAGTCTCGGAGATATCGACAAGTCAAATTGAAGACATGAAGATTGGAGATATCGACAAGTCAGATTATCACTAGAGATCTCAGAGATATTGATAAGTCAAATATCACTAGAGATCTCTGAGATATCGAATATTCATTTCTCCACTAGAGAACTCAAAGATATTGACAAAGCCAAATTGAAAATATGGAAATTGGAGATAGCGATAAGTCAGTTCTACATGCAGAAATTTAGAGATCTCAACAAGCCAAATTCTCTTATAGAGAACTCAAAGACTTCGATAAGTCAAAATAACTATAGAGTGATGAGAGATCTCGATAAGCCATTATACTTATCGAGATGTCAAGTTTTCTATATACCAAACTAGAGATCTCGAGGTACAACTCAAAGTACAAAGTGCAGACCAGTTAAATATTCAAAATTATCAATCAACAAACAATCCAATCAGATGGATTGACAACTCTACAAAAAGTAGCTCGAAGAGTACAAGATCAAAGGCCAAGATTAACTGGAAAAGTAAAGTCACAAGAAGGCAAGATTAGCAAAGATACACTAAGCCTGAAATCGAAAGATTTGGTTATCTAAAAATAGGGTTTAGTACATGTTATTGCATGCTGTGTAAAAACCAGTGTTTACAGTTCTATAAAGTAAACACTGGATGCTTTGTTTTAAGAGTAACAATTTAGATCAGAAATCTTGAATTATCTCAAGGAAGAAGCTAAGCTCTTTATCAACAAAGAGCCTAGAAATTTTATAGCAAGACATTCTTAATTTTAATATAAAATTAAGTAAGTTTTGAAAGATCTGTTTTCAATGTTTATATCTGTTTAAATTCAGTCTTAACACATTTTAGTACAAGATTTTAATTTACTTTGTTCATCACCATTAACACTTCAAGAAAAACAGAAAAATACTAAAACACATTCACCCCCTGTGTGTTATTCATTACCTAACAAGCTTTTGTTCAGAGATACTGCAGAATTTATCAAGAAATATTAAGATCAAAGTCTAAAACAAAGTATGCTTTACACTATTTATTTTGTTAATCTGGTTTTTGGAACTAGAAAATTCTATTGGAATCTATGCTTATTCTGCAAAGAATAAATTGGGGGAGATTGTTGAGAATTGGCTAAGTCGAGAATCAGGATATGTCTAACAATCAGGATATGATCAACTGTTGTGATATGATTATCCGTTGGAAGCTTCAATATCATCCGTTGACAATCTATAGTCATCCGTTGATATATACAAATGATTATCCGTTGGAGCTACATCATATATCCGTTGAAGCTACAGGTTATCCATTGATAATGACTTGGAGGATAAGTCATGATTGTGAGATAAATCAGAAGGTGCTGATTTATAGGATCTTATTTGATTTAGATATGTATAGAAGGTGTTAGAATTATACTGTAAGATACCTTGTAATTAATAGAGGACTGATTGTAGATGTGTACTATATAAATATCGAATAGGTTATTACTTTTTAAGAGATGAACTCGAGTATTCGCATAACCTAGAAACTCTTAAGAATATTGTTTTTGAGAGAGGTTTGTAACAGTTTATTAAAGATCAATATAAACTGTTATTTGATTCAACTGTTCTTATTGTAATTTCATAATACATCGATTTGTTTAGTAATTGTATCCAACCCCCTTAAAAAATTACTTTATTGAGCAACAACTAGTTAGGGAGCTTTATATTCCATCATTTAGTCTACATGTTACCCCTACACATCCTAATGATTATGATGGTGGCACAGATGTTGTGTCTTCACAGAATGCCCATGACCAGAGTTCCCAGGACCAGAGTTCCCAGGACCGTCCTGGGAAGTATGAAGTTTTCTACACTTCTCACGAAAAATGCCATTAAAAAAGAACTTGTAATCCTCCTAATTGTGGAACTGATGGGTAGAAGTGCGTGAAGAAATAAGGGTAATCATAACTTTAAGTGTTTAAGTCTGTGTGGTTTGTAGATTGATGATATTGATTATCTAAGTGATTGTCGCTTGCAATTTTACTGTTATAGATATGTATGGAAAAATGTTTGTTTTAATTTTTTAGCAACATTAACATATGTTTAACTAAAATACGTATCCTAATCGTTTAGATGAATTATGAATTGTTATTCTAACATACCTCTCAGTTGTGCATTTCATATATGCGTCTTTCCTCTGTTAGCTTTGTGATCTTCATTAAAAAACTATACATTCAGAGTTGATGAAATTGAAATGAATGCACATTTTCACTTTTTGGTAGGTCTAAGGACTAAACAGGAGAATCAAGTGCGTTATACATTTCTCAATCCTGAATATAGAAAGGCTGTCAGCGGAAAAGAAGTTTGATGTAGACTTTAAAGTAGATCTTAATGCATAGTAAAGTGTTTGTTTTGTATTAATCAAGCTACTGCTCACGACTTTTTTATATCAAGAACTTGAAGTTTCATGTAATAATTTTTTCAGATTTTAAAATTACGTAGACTTTGATTTAAGTAACACTGTGGTGCTCATTTTCTTGTAATGTTTTGTTATTGGTTTTAATTGCTCAGGGCTGAGAGTTATGTTAGTTCCCTAAGCTATTTACTTGTTTCAAAATAGTTTTTATACATTTACATTTTAACAGGCTTCACTGTGCAAAACAAGGGTTAGAGGATTAGAATAAATTAAAGAAAAATATGATATAAAAATAACCTTTTGAAAAAAATGAGATTTCGTCTTGCGTTAAAGGCCCAAACGTTGCTTCATTCCGTGTTTTGTTTTGTTTTTAATTTTATTATAAAACTAAAACGAAATAGTATGTAGTGTTTAAGCATCTAACTCTATTTTGTGTTTCATTTAACTGGTATTCGTGTAATGTTTTTAATTTATTTTAACAAGTAAAACGGCTTTTAAATCGGCGTTTAATGTTTAACGCTTGTTCGTTTACTATTTTACTTGTATTTAGATTTCTAATATATAAATAATAAATAGATTAAGACGGTTATTTATTAGCATTTTCGCCTAAACGGTAGACGAAATAGCGTTTATGCTTTTCTTATACGCATACATATTGTTCAGCTCAGCTTCTGCTTTCTGCTTCTCTTACAGCTTCTGCTTCTCTAATATAAACACTATTTTTAAAAACCTAAAACCTAAAACCCCCAATATCAATCAAATTTATTATATTAATATTTATTAAAGCTTTAATTGATTCGTAATTGCTTCGGGTTCGGGATTGGGTGCGAAATTAGTTACGGTGATTGCGTGGATTTACATGAATGGTAATATACGAAAAACTCAATTATAGGGTTACGTATATGATAAACCGGTCCCTAAGCAAGTAAGACTGGATTCAAGTATAAATTTTAATAATTTGCGTGATGTATTATTTTTGAAATTGAAAATTGATAGAAGTTTGTATGATTTTAAGTTGTGTTATCGCTGAAAAAATTTCAATGATATGAAATTTGGTATTATTCTGGTTGATGATGATGATGATGATGTTGAGATGATTTCTGGAATTATTGTTTCGAATGGACCTTCTTTTTTGTTGAAATATATTTACAAAATTTTTTAACTTGTCCATTGATTGAAACAAATTCGAGAATTGTGGAAACTAGTTCGAGAATTGTGGAAACTAGTTCGAGAGTTTTCGAGAGGAACGGTAGTAGGGGTTTTGATTATCAAACTACTAGTAGTATTTATATTGGTGGTGATACGGTTAGTAGTAGAAGTTTGGATGCTTATGATGTTGTTTATTGGGCTTTGATTACACGGGAGGAGACATCAGAGTCGATGAAGTTGAGGGAGGGGATGATATTCGATTCAAAAAAGTGTTGATACATACAGTTAGAGATTTTCATATCCGGAATCATCAAAAGATTAAGGTGATTAGATCAAGTGAGGTGTATTGGAATGTAGTTTGTAAGAATAAGAATAGTGGTTGTGAATGGAGTTTAAATGTTAGGTTTCTAAAATCACTTGAAAAATTCCAAATTATGGAAACTTCGGGATCACACACATGTTTGTGCACCACTGTTACCCAAGACCATCCTAATTTGACATCTCATGATATTATTGAACTAGTTAAGGATCAAATCGATTCCACGGTTAAGGAAAACGTGTTAATTGCGACGGTGAAAAGTATTTTTGGTATCAACTGGGAAGAAAGAAGATTAGAGATGCCAAAAAGTTAGTAATGAATCAAGAACATGGATCTTGGAAGGATCATATAAAGACCTCCCTTTTTATGGAAGTGTTGCAATGTTTTAATGTGGGAACCAAGGTTGATTAGATTTTTAAGGATGATGAGATGGAAAATCATGGGACCGAGTTATCTAAAGGTCGAGTGTTTACTAATCATGCAAGCAAAATGTTGAGTCGGTTAATTGTGAGTGCTAGGGGTCATAGTGTCAAAATCTATGATCAAAATTCTTTGTTGTTTGAATTAGTCACTAGGAAAGTTGACCAAAAGGGGGGGGGAATAGGCATACTATTAGGATTCATAAGTATTTGCGTTCTTGTGGGAAATGGCAAAGTTATCGTATTCTTTGTTCTCATGTGATTGCCTGCTGTGCACATTTGAAGTTGAGCCACGTTGGTTGATGAAATCTATAGATTATAGAATGTATCGATGGTTTACAATGGTGTTTTCGAACTCATTCCGAGCAAAGGAGATTCGCGTTGGCTGACGGGTATTAACTTTCCAAACATGATTCATGACAAAGATGTTGATAAAAAGAATGGAAGAAGGAAGTATACGAGATACCATAATGCGATGGATTTTCAAGCACCCAAGGGGAAAAATAAGTTATTTAATTAGTGGAACTTGTTTAGTATTAATGCTGGCTAAAAAATGTATTGGATTTTGAGATTTTTATTGATCATTTTGATGTATTAGTATGTTTATTTATTTTTAATTTAATTGTATGCTTTAATTTCGATAATTAGTAAAATTTTGTAGTATTTTTATGTATTTTAGTAAAAGTTTAAAAAACTTACACGAGGCGAGAAAAGAACAGTAGCTTATGAGATTTAAGGAACAAAACACCTGTTTTAGCGTTTAGACCCAAAACGTGCATTCGTGCCGCGTTTTACCTTCTTTTTTTTTTTATTGAAAATTAAGTTAAAAAGAGAGTTTGAACCATAATTTACGATCGAGTGACCACCATGACTCACCCTTCTTGTGCAGCCCACCTGTCACGATTTTACTCACTCTCACCCTCGCTAAACCCAGTAGTAGCATACTAAACTACTCTGTCACTGTTATTCATTGTAATTCCAATGCACCGTATCTCCCGCATTGCATCTCTAATCCAACGTCTCTCTGCAAACACAATCCCTAGTTGCTCTTTCCCCCAAATTCTAGATATTTCGAAACTCTATATATTTCCCCAACCCATTATTCCACTTTACCCGACCCGTTTCCTCTCTCCATTTAGGTAACAAATACCTCTATCTTTATGTTTTCTTTTTCTTTTTTCATTAATGGATAATGCAATTTATTTTTTCTTGAATTTTAAATATTGAAGTTTCGAGCTTTATTGTGTTTTCAATCATTTTGGGTTCAAAGATCAAAGCTTGAGCCTTTTATTGATTTTTCTTCAATTCTTCTTAAATGGTTACCAATCATCAATTTTTTAATGTTTAATTATCTTGAGTTGCAAAGATTAATTCTTTCTTTGTTTAATTTCTCTGTTGATTACTTGTTTTTATTAAGCCAGGATCTTTCAGAAAATGGATTCCATCTTTCATTTTTTTGAAATTTAAAAATTAAAGCTAAAGTTTTTTGGGCTTTCTTTATTTTTCCGGTACCGAATGATTTTTGAATTTTCTTGAATTCAAAGATTGAAGCTTCCTTAGCTGTCTTCAAATATTGTTGAATGGTACCTATTTAAGTTTTCTTGAATTTCTAAAGAGAAAGTCATAAGCATTTTTTGGGTTTCATTAGGTTTTCTTTATTTTTTTCTTTAGTAGGCACTAATTTGAATTGTTTTCAACGTTCTTGGAATTTGAAGGTTGGGTGTAGCTGCGTTAGAAATGGGTTCTGTGGAAAATGAGAAGAAAAAGGATCGTATACCTTCCGAAGCAACAAAGATTCTTCAATCTTTGGCTTCTGGATGGGATGATATAATTGATCCAAATGCGTTACAGGTAATTCCAGTTAAAGGAGCGATGACAAATCAGGTTTTTCAGATTAAGTGGCCTACAACAACAGAGAGATCAAGAAAAGTTTTGGTTAGGATTTATGGTGAAGGAGTAGACATTTTCTTTGATAGGGAAAATGAAATTAGGACATTTGAATTCATGTCTAAAATGGGTCGTGGCCCGAGGTTATTGGGCAGGTTCTCCAATGGGAGAATTGAGGAGTTCATTCATGCAAGGGTATTGATCATTTCTCCGTTTTTTCTTTAAGATATACATCTTTAATGTTTTTTTTTTGGATTTAAACAGGTTCAAACTTACTTTTTAATGTAATATGTAATAGTTCATTGATATTGTAAGCATGAAGTTTTCATTTTGCTATTACTGAAATCCTGGTGGTGGGGGTTAGGGGGTCGGAATTGTAGGTTTAGACTGTACACATATAAAAGGTCCCAAGTCACATTTAGTAGGGTAACAAAAACATTGCAAATCCTGTAAACCTGATATGAAGTTATGATTCAGTCGAGGAAGTAATTTTAATTTACCACACCCCTGAAGAAACAATATAGCAAGTATCGCAGAAAGTTTTGCACTTGTGCTAAATTTTTATGATTGTTATTTATTTGGTGAATTTGAAGCTTTTTTATTGTTTTGCTACGAATTGAAAAATGGGATTTAATTGTCCATGTGTCTTGTTTTAGCATCTGCTTGACTATGCCCGTTATGATGACCTGTGATCATGTGGCTTACATCCCATTAGTGATGTTTATTGCTGTTGCTAAAATTTTGAATGATAAATTAACTACATAGGTTTTCTCTGCTGATTAGATGTAGATGTACTTCACATCGATTACGAACCGAGAATGAGAACATATAGCCGAGATTTCTATGAGTTAACTTATACATCAACTCTTGGTTCTTATGATGCAGATTCATATGTGAACTAACTGATATTTTGTAACCATATGCCAAAATTGGGTTTTCAATAGCTGCCTGATGGGCTGGAGTGCTCAGGGTTTGACCCTTTCCAATAGCATTTGCAAGTCCCTTTAAACAAAAAAAAAGTTGAGCATCTAGTAATTCAATAGATATATGGAGTACTATTGTCTTTGAGTTTAGCAGCTCAGGAATGTTTATTTATGAAGTTTAAGAAATTGTTAAACAGATTCTTGAGTTTCTTAAGCACTGAAACCGTAAGTACTATATATGACTTTCTTTGGGAATTCCAGACGTTATCAGCAGTTGATTTGCGTGATCCAGAGACATCTGCCCTTATAGCAACTAAAATGAAGGAATTTCACAACCTTGACATGCCTGGTTCAAAGACCGTCTTTCTTTGGGATAGACTGCGGTAAGAACCTTCAATGAAAAGAGATTTAAGTCAACATTGTCCCCTGCAACGTTTTCAGTGGTAATAGTCACCTAGATTATTATCGTTATTCTTATATAGAATGGTGCTTTTTTGTGATTCAGCAATTACCTTGGTGTTGCCAAACGCATGTCTTCAACCGAAGAAGCTAGGGACTTTGGCTTAAACTTAATTGAGCAGGAAATATCTTTTTTGGAGAATGCTCTCTCCTCGGATGTAGCTACAGGATTTTGCCACAATGACCTGCAATATGGTAACATAATGATAGATGAAGAGACAAGCTTCATAACCATAATTGTAAGTACTAAACCCTGGTTATATTATTTTGGTTCTCTATGATTCTTAACGCAATTTATTAATTGATTGAAAAACTCCTGCTTTCCAGTAATGCATATCTGTTGTGGGCTATATTGCTAAAACATGTTCCCTATTTCGTCATCCTATTGCAACAACAGAAGTTAAAAAATAGTCTATTGATGTTAAGCTTTTGATACCTTGCACTAGTTTGATGAAAAATTAATTAGCTTTTGATACTTGAAACTAATCATAAATATTTAAGGGGTGTTCATAACATTTATTGATTTCTTAATGATTCATTTTGTTATAATTACGAGGTTTAAAATGTGAAATGTGTTATCTAACATACTGAATGCGTGCAGAACACTTTTTTTCGGTAAGTTACTAAGAACATCTCCATCCTAACTTTGAATTTTTACTTTTACGCCATTTCGGTGTAAATTTCCTCTCTAACCCACCTCTCAAGTTTGCACCATTTTGGTGACACCAAATTTGGTGTCACGTCAAACTTTTAGAGTTTTATATATTCCAACATTGCCCTTATACTCCTCACCTAAAACAACTAAAACATATTCGTTCCACTTGTATCCGACCAACTTTATAACTTTTGTACTTTTCTTTTGTATTTAAGCAATAGCCTATATAATACAAGGAAGATTCATTTCGGTGTAAAATTTAGTGCTAGTGGGTTGGAGTCGAATATAAAAATAGTGTAATTTGTAGATTATTTTAGTGTTGAAATCACACGAAGATAGTGTGATGAGTTGGAGATGCTATAAGGTTTTCTTTAGTTGGTCAGTTTCCACGCTGAATGATAGTTTTCCTCGTTTAATCTTGCAACATGACACTCAAACCTATCTTTTTTTCAAACGTAATGTACGTTACTTTTTGAGAGTATTATATTTATCACTCGTAGAGTCTGTCTCAGTTATAATGATTTTTTATTTATTATTTAAAACTGAAATTATCCTTAACAATAATAATCTATCATATTATTACATTATAGCAAGTATATGTGTATGATAATATTTTGTAAGTTATTACTTTTTATGGATAAATTATAAATTTTTAGTTTTAATTTAAATACGTCAATATTTATTTAAAATGGAGAAATCCTACGCTATAATTATTTTAATTTATGAATCACCTAATATAATTTAAATAATCCGTAAATCGGTTTGTTTTGCTTTATCATAATTTGATTAATTCAATATTAAGTTGAATTATGTTCTGACTTCTGGGTAGGCCACCTACATGTTAGACCCTTAAATGACATGTATATTAAATATATTTTTTTGCGCACTATGTACTGCAATACTAGTATATTTTATGTTTATATACATTATATGTATTATACCCAGCCTCCTACAATTTCTTCTCCGGACACATACACCACTTTTCGGAGAAGTTTCATGGTTGAAGTGAACTTGTTTAGCAAATCAAGTTCATTGCACTGCAATTTTCAATAATATTATTTAAGTCAAAATACATTGCTATCTGCACTATGTACTGCAATGGTCAGTCTAACTATCAAGTGTCTCCACTGAACCTTTGCGATATTATGTATACCTGGTTTGAATTATATAAGTAGTTTGTTATTTAGAAAGAAACATGTAACCCTTTTACATTAGTCATGTTTCTTGCTTCCTGCTGTTGGAAGCTGCATAAATTTCATGACAAAAATGTAACTTTAAAGTCAAGTCAGATATTTTTCATGTATATATAATACAACTGCTGTTGGAAGCTGAACATGTTATATGACAATAATGTGAATTGAAGTCATTCAGATTTTTCATGTATATATTAAACAATAAAATGTTTCAATTAGCAAACTTTGTTAGTTGTTTCATCGGTGGGTACTCTTTTTCTTGACTTTGTTGCCTTCATTTTCTTCTTTCCTTTCTGAGAAATATCCCTGGCCTTCACTTGTGAGAGTTCTACCTCAAGTGAACCTCCTGCATTAAAAATGCAGAACAGTTATAATGAAGACTACCTGTCAATCATCTCAAAAGTAAAATAAATAATCAAACAAATTTCTGATTATATTAATGTATGATGCAATAAGTGAAATTCATCCTTCAGTATATCATCTTCTGGTAATGCAATTGTTTCTTTAAATTATGTATTGTTGTTTTCTTTTTAATATTATTTTATCGTAGGACTACGAGTATGCGTGTTACAACCCTATTGCCTTTGATATTGCAAACCACTTTTGTGAGATGGCTGCTGACTATCATACAGAGACACCTCATCTTATGGACTATAGTAAATATCCAGGTGGGTGAGTGTTATGCACAAACCACATCAACATATCCAAATTGTAGTTTATAACTTATTATTGTGTTATGAACCTGAGATTTTACTCAGCTCCTTTAATCTGATATTCTTTCAGGTTATGATGAGCGTAAAAGATTTCTTCAGGTATATCTGACCTGTTCAGGTAAGAAGAAAGAGTTTAGTTTATCAAATATTTTTTTTATAAAAGTGAAAGAGGTAACTTTTTAATTTATTGAAACTTGGGATCTGTAAGTCATCAGTTGACAAGATTTACTTGTCAAAATAGAAGCAAAACAGAGATGTTGGTGTTGTAGCTACCTTGCCTGTCTGCTTTTAACTGAAGCATGGATTATATTGCAAGTAAAGTAGTGTAGTACTTCCCAAACAAAATATACAGACACATACCATGATAGCCAATAGAGAGTCTGGACTGTATAGAATTTTTGGGCCTGACAATTTTTATTGCCATGCAGGTATAGAGCCCAGTGAATCTGAAATGGAACAATTAGTGCAAGAAGTCGAGAAGTATACTCTTGCAAGTCATCTGTTTTGGGGATTATGGGGATTAATATCGGTAATATTCACCATTTCCATCTCCTACCTTCATCAAGGTCTAAAATTTAGTTCCAGAAATCATAAAATCATCAGACATGTGAATCATTGACTAGGTGACTTATCTTACTAGACTGGTCTAAATTTGAACTTTTTGTTCTTAAAAAATCTTGTTACTGGATTTACTGAAGCGTGAAATAATTAGTGGCAAAGAGATATGTAGTGAAGTCCTTGGAAGTATATTTAGGTTTTTCTGAGGTAGAAATATCTACGTAGAGTTGCATTATTTACAATGATGGAACAAGAGGATGAATTTTTGGTTGGGACAAGAATTTATAGTCTTCCAGAGGTTGATTTTTTTCTTTATTTAGCTCATACTGATATAAATTGGTGAATGTCTTCCCCCTTGAGTATATATTTCTCATAAAATTTACTGTTGAGAAAAAAGAAATTATTAGTATATTTCATATACAAGAAACAGACCTGATGTGCATTTTATAATTGAATGAAAGGTTATCTAGAAGTTTCCTCAATAAGTTCTAAAATTTTGGTACGACAAGAGACAATGGAATAGGTTGGCTGCAGTTCGGTACTCAGAGAAGTACCTGTAGAAGAAGAGAAAGCAGAAATGGGTGGAATTTATCCAATATGCCTGGGATGAATTAGAGAGCACAAAGACATAAATTGCTTGATGATAGAGGAAACTCTATTCCTTCTAGACATTTTTGGGCTAGGAGACGTTTTTCTCTATTTTCTGCGAGTAGCAAAGTTTTTTTTTTCCTTTGTTGCTAGTGATTTGTCTTTGTCACTGTAGGTTTTTGATTTTATATACTCTTATTGCTAGTGATTTTTCTTTGTCAGTGTAGGTTTTTGATTTTATTTAGCTATCTTGCTGTGCATATCAGTATTAGGGGAGGTATAGGGTACTTTAATTTTATTACTCTTATATTTTGCTTAATATTAGTTTATTTATGAATATGTGTGTGTCTTCTGTGTTGCATTTTAATGCAATGTCTACATTTAGTGCCATAAGTACAAGGTCCATTTATATGATCTGTTGCCTAATTATGAATTACCACGTTAAGTAAAACTGTATTAAGCATCATTATCTTTGTGAGAACTCTCGAATATAATGTAATTTTCTGTTCCAGGAACTTGTTAATGAAATTGACTTCGACTATAAGGAGTATGCTAGACAACGATTTCAACAGTACTGGTTAAGGAAGCCTGAACTTTTGGGATCTTCTACCGGTGGTGGCACGCATGCTAGTAGTACGTCCTTGATTATATTGCATAACCTTACAGCAACAATTTAATTGTAATAAGTAATTGACGTTTTATGATCCAAGCCCCTCTCAGTTGATTAGATTTTTGATTTAACTATATAAGTTCAACATTCACTGGAAAAAGGTGTGGTTTACACGCAAGATTTTGCAGACTTTTACTTGGTTCTTGTTTACAAGTAATGATTCAACCTAAAACCTACCATTCACAGTTCAACTTCGGGGACATCTTTTTCCTGATCAGGATCCCATTTTTGTTTCTGAAATAATATCTGATGTTGTAGCAGGTACGGAGAATGCATAGGACCAAGTCACGAAGAAGGTATAGGACCGAGCTGTCTTTTGTTATGTTGACAGGAGACTCGCCAAGGTGCCAGACACTTGTAAGCTGTGAGCAAATAAATTTGAAACAGATATGTTTTGTTTAGGAACTGTACAGGCAGAAATAGATTGTTTAAAGCTAGTTAAATATTTTTGCTTTCAAAGTCATCGGTTTACAAGTATAAATGAACTTTATACTAGAAACTGGAAATGCATTTCAAATAGTTACCGCCACCGTTGAACAACACGACGTGTAGTTTTCACTATCGTGTGTCTATATATATATATATATATGTTCTGAGCGTTGGCATTCGATTACCACAACTAACGTGCCTAACATTTTCGAATTGATTACTTGTCAAATCTATTATTATATATCTAATACAGGAATAGGGGGGTTTGCTGAGCAAATTTAATCATAAATACAGTAATTAATATCCATACATGATTTCTTTTAACCATTAATGCTCATTCATTATTATATAATTAATACCGATTCATTTATATAATTTTTATTACCTAAATTAAAACATCATTAATATGCAACTCATTAATTATTATATAATTTTTATTACCTTAATTAAAACATCATTAATATGCAAGTCATTAAAAATAATTTTTTCATAAAATTTACATACTCTATTAAAAAAAATTAGTATAAAAAATTTAAATGATAACCCTTGTATAATAATTCATATAATACATAATTTCCATTTAGGGCGAGAGAAAGTGGGCGGTCACTAATATCGATTAGTTGTTGCATACATAGTATATATATTTATTTATAACTAATTATTATAGAGATACATGCATGTATCATATAATACATAAGCTATCCCATAAGTGACTTACTAATATCGATTAATTATTGCATACTGAATATATATATATATATATATATATATATTTATATTTATAACTAATTATTATATAAATATATGTACGCATGCTTGTATCCATATATACATACATACATATATCCATACAAACATATGTACGTATGTACGTACATGTGTATATATATAACAATTTAGTTAGAGATGTTATATTTTCAGAGCAGGTTCTTAATTATAGAGCAAAACAATAAAAATATTATATTACCCTAAGTTTGTTTTTCTATTTGGCATGTGGCAGTCATGTCCTATTTGGCATGTGTCAGTCATGTCCTGTCCTTTTTATTTGCTTAGAAAATTAAAAACCTAATATTCAAATGAAATTTCTCTTTTTAGTTAATGATTCAATTTTTTTTTGTCTACAAAAAATAAAATTGTACTTATTTTTAACGTAAGTTAAATTCTAAGTACGAGAATACATAAATTATTAATTATCAAATTAATAATATAAATAAGTGAATTTTAAATATAAAGTAAAAATAATTATTAATAGTAATAGTAATAATTTTAAGTTTCATTAAAAAATAAAAAAATATTTAATTTGAATAGCAGGTCTATAAAACATATATATTAAATATTCTAATAATAATAATAATAATTATTATTATTATAGTAATAATAATAATAATAATTATTATTATTATTATAAAAAAATAAACAATATTAATACATGAGAAACTTGAGTACAAAATCATGTTATTTATAAAAAAAAGTGATAGTATATTTAAATTATAATAAAATTTATATATAGATAAAAAGATATGCGAAAATCATACAAAATCTTACTATTAAAATAAAATTTATTTATTTATATTAATCGGTCAAACTTGAGTAAAGAATACTTCGTCTCTTTTTGCCCCCGCCCCAAAAACAGCACAACGCTCATTCACTTCGCACCCCAATTATGACATCCATCCTCTCCCACTTCACACCCACCTTTAATCACACAGTTGACTGGCATATATCATATTTATCACATTATAGTCTACTATAAATATTTGCGAATTAAATATTAAAAACAAATCAACTAGAGAAACTTATATATTAAATATGATTATGTACATCACAACCATTTATACCTCTAACTGAATAAATATTTATATTTAATCATGTCATACTTTAAGTGTTATATTCTTATATTTACACAAAAAAATAAATTCAGGACTTTCATATGTATATATATATACACACACACATATATGTATATATAATATATATACACACACATATATATATTTTTATATTTACACAAAAAAATTAAATTCAGGACTTTCATATATATGTATATAGACAAACACACATATATATGTATATATAATATATATACATATATATATATATTCTTATATTTACACAAAAAAATTAAATTCAGGACTTTCATATATATATATATATATATACACACACATATATATATGTATAATATATATATATATATGTATATCTATGTGTTAATTTATGCAAAAAACCTTTAACTTATGGTCTTCATAATTAATAAAATATATGATTATGTTGGTTTACATTAGTATTTTACGGCGTCATCATGACGTGAACGAATAATATTAACTAAAATAAATAATCTTGGTAAAGTTTACATATGAAATACAATCAAGAAGCGCCTAGTATGTCGAGAGATGCGAATTTATTAATATTTTTGGAGGGAGGGGAAAGAGTTACTAAGGTTGGAAATTAAAATTGAAGAATACTTAAAATTTTATGTAAACAAACAACTATATCGTGCAGTAGTTTAGGCAATTACTAAAATTTCTAAAAAAACTTCCATAGATCGTCCTTAACGGTGGAAAACAAGAAATACCACTGATCTCTACGTCAATTTTAGATAAACACTATTGCACCAATGCCATCACAATAAAAATCTACTCATATACACAAATAAATCCATCAACATTCGGAGGGGGGATAACATGAAATATTATTATAAAGTATAACTAAAATAATATCGATTCGTCCAATCTAGATCATGCCCGTGCATTACACGGGTTATAGAGCTGGTTTTAACTAAAACTAGAATGATGAGTTCATTTGAGCATAAAAAAGATGATTTTCGCATATGACCTAAATACATAATTAGTGTAGTTATCAAAAGTGATCTGCGTAGATTATATCTTTTAGGAATTGATATTTAGTTTTTTCTCTGTTAAATTTGAAATGTAGGTAATATGAAGTATTTATTCCAGAAAAAAAATTCAAAACAAAAGATGTTTCCTCTTTTTAATTGCTTGAAAAATTATTTTGGAAGAAAGTTTCGACTGGATGTATCCTACAAAACTTAAAATCTTTTATATAAACCATTTGCTCGAACACTATAATTACGCAAATCAATTTGTTCAAAAGAAATTGTTGCTCGATTAAAAATGTCCTTTATGATGGGGATAATGATTAAATGGACAAACATTTCATGTTCTCTTGCTCCGGGTAAAGGACAAATTTAGCCTATTTTTATACAAAATTAACAAAAATGACCAATTTCTAAAAAGTTGGCCAACTTTAGCTGACGGGATACCTAACTGTCAGTGGAGTATTCATTTTATACGAAATACCTAACTGCCAGTGGAGTATCCCATATATGAAATACCCAATTACCAGTGGAGTATCTTATACAAATTGATATACCCAACTGACTATTCAATCGGTTAAAATTGGCCACTTTTTTCGCAATGACTATTTTTGTTAAATTTTTTCAAAAATTGGTTACTTTTGTCATTTTTTCTCTTGCTCCTTACCTTTACCTTACCTGTAAACATGCAAAAAGCCGATTAGCAAAAAACAAAAAATGCAAAAAGCCGATTAGCAAAAAAAAAAAAAATGCAAAAAGTATATTAGTCCGGGTTTTATTTGAATATTAAAAATTTCGGTAATTTTATAAACGGATTTGATAGGATTTTTTTAAAAATTGGGCAGTCGGCTTTAAATATAAAGCTCATTTTAGGTTTGTGGGGCAGACAGGTCGCGTCAGATGAGATTTTATCCAAATTATTTATTTATTTATATATATACATATTAATTTATATATTTTGCCTTGATCGTAGTTTAGATATGGAATGAAATAATAAACGGTACCATAATTGGTAGAGAGCTATTTTAAGCATGCATGCAGGTGAATTTGATTATTTGAATTTTAGCATATGTTGATTGTTTTGCTGATTTACTTTTACGGCTGCTTCTGATATAGTTCTTGTAAAAGGAAAATCTCAAAAAGGAGCGCATGAAAGTCGATGCAAAAAAAATATTACTTTTGATATTATATTTAAAGGCTCTTATTTATTAATCTTAAACTTTTGTAATTGTTATTTACTGTATTAAGTGGTATTTTATTATTGTAGAATGGGGGTAGAATATAATTGTATATTCGAACTGAAAAAGATAAGTATGATAATTAATACAGTTTTTACTAATTATATAAAAAAGGTTACAAAATTTCTCAGGAAATCCTGATCTATACTATACTATAATAGCCGGAATAGAGATAATTTGGTTTAACGGTTTGGTTCAACGATAATTCCCTAATTTTGATTATTACAAAAATAGATAAATAGTGTTATATATCTAATAAACTACTAAATTATTAAACTACTACTAAATATAGTATACTTATTCTACTAAACTACGAATACAACTTATCCTATTATTAAAAGGTATAAATAATAGTGTTATATATCTGCTAAACTACTAAATTGTTAAACTATTAAAAATAGTCTATTTATTCTACTAAATCACGACCACATATTATTCTATTATTTTTATTATTAATTTATAATTATTATATATTTATATATATATTTTAAAAATATAATATAACTGGATAAATAAAAATTTTAAAATATTAATGGGAACTCGTGTATCGCACGAGATTTATGCTAGTATTTTTAAGAGCTGTTAGGTTATAAATGACACTTTGATCAACTTTCAATCTGTACACGCAAGAAATAGGCCAATTCGGCAGCTTTTTGTTCAGTTTAACGAGAAGTAACATTTTCATCAATACGAGTCATGGTAACTTCAAGCAACATTTCCTTGATTTTTCATTTAAGTAGCTAATTTTTTTCCAATGGCTGGGCGCTTCTCTTTGAATTACAGGATAAATCATATCAACTATAAATAAATTTATGTACATATCTTGACTGATAGCCATGATCCTTTTAAACAACCGACATATCAATTTTTCCTATTTTCGTGAAACAGTATATATCAGCAAATACTGATATGCCATCAAATCCTAACTATTTTCATCTTCTGACAATCCACAAAATACTAAAATACTGATGACATTCATTGTTAAATCATGACCCGTTTCAGTTCAGTCCTGGCCATCATTGAGTCAGTATTTTCAACAATCTCATCCAATTTATCTTTTATGAAATAAAGCAAAAATTTCTAAGTCAATAATGCCAAAACTATATAACAAACTGTATAAGGAAATATTAAAAATTGAACATCAATAATGTGTCTCTATTAATCTCATGGTAAAAACTGATACATATTCAAGAAATTAGCCAATCTGTCTTGTTCCTTTCTTTCAAGAATCTGCAAAAATCTTGTCTTCAACTTTCTACATTCTTCAGTCTCAATCATCCAACTGACAAATGACTGCTTTTATATTATGAATTAAGTTTCTCTCACAATTTGCAGATCATCAAGTAAAATGTAACTGACCTTGATCTTGTCGGGACTAAAGGATAGCTTTCTTCTGTTTTGAAACACTTCAAAGAAAGCAGTACGATTCTTTACATTTCATCCCCTCACTTTTAAAATTTAAGTACAAAGGCTTGTAGTTATCACCATACTTGCTTTCCTTATCCAGAATTTTTCTTTTAACATTTTTCTTTGATGGTGACATAGATTTTCTCCATATTGAACATTTTTCTTTTTACATTAAGCCACATCTTTTCATTAACTCAACTATTCTATCCAGATAATAAGCATTTCCTCTATCAACTTCTAACAACTTCCTCTTTTTCTTTTCTTCTTCGTCAATTTCTTACTAGTGAGAATCCACTACTACAATAAGCACCATCACCTTTATAGCATCAGAACATTCCTTACCTTCATTAACATTAGTATCAGGATTTGCTGCTGTGTTAGGACAAGATTTTGCATTAGAATTTGGAACTCTCTCAATAGCTAATGGTGTTGTGCAAGACATGCCTCTACATAATAAGACTAAGTCATTTTGACAACCCTAAAATTTAGTTGTATAATAATCACTTTGCATTTTATAATTGTATCTCTTGAGTCTGTAAAAATGTTAAAAAGATTAGACTGGGAGATTTTTCTATGAACAACCATCAAGTTAAGGAATAAACTCTGAAAGAAGATCAAGTCTGATCATGCCACAGAGAAAAGTGTAGAAGTTTGAAATTGAATAATGTTATTTTTGGAAAAATGTTCTAAGTCACATATCGACAAGTTACAGTTCAAGATGTACCAAGATGTCTATTGAGAAGTCAGAATAACTTTTAGAGAAGTCACTTTACTTGTAGAGATGTCATTTTACTTGTAGAGAAGTTATTCTCCTTGTACAGATGTCATTCTACTTTTAGAGAAGTCCAAGGCATGTAGAGAAGTGAAGATGTCGACAAGTCAAAACTGCATGTAAAGAAGTGCAGATGTCGACAAGTCAAAACTGCATATATAGAAGTGGAGATGTCGACAAGACAAACTGAATATTGAGAGCTGGAGATATCGATAAGTCATTTTTACAAATTGACATGAAACATCTCTACACATTAATGAAGATCTCGATAACAGCTTAAATTTACAGAATAAAACCAAATTGAAGATTCAAGATTATCATTCAACAAACTGAAATGGAAAGTCTAAAAATGTAGTTTGAAGAGTGCAAGATCTAGAGTCAAGATGAACTGGACAAAGGAGAGTCACAGACCTGGAAGATTACATGCAAATATGCTGCACTTAAAATGAAAATAGACAAATAGACTTTAGAAGATGTGTTAGTCCATTTTAGTGTAATCTTTGTAAGTTGTGCATGTTGATCTATTAAATATACTAGCTTAAATCTCGTGCGATGCACAGGTTTTCGTTAATATATAAATATTTTATTTATCCCGTCATATTATAATTTTAAAATTATTTATATATATATATAATAATAATTAATTAAAAAATAGGATAACCCGTGGTCATAGTTTAGTAGGATAACTATACTATATCTAGTGGTTTAACTATTTAGTAGTTTAGCGGATATATAACACTAATATTTTATTTTTTTTAATAATAGAAAGAGCTGTGGTGGTAGTTTAGTAGAATAAGTAGATTATGTGTGTAGTAGTTTAATTATTTAGAAGTTTAGCGGATATATAACACTATTTATTTATTTTCTTAATAACCAAAATTAGGGAATAACCGTTGAACCAAATTATACCCCATTCTGGTTATTGTAATATAGTATAAATCACTTAATATGTAACAAAAATAGATAAATTTTGTAATCTCTCAAGAGAAGGAGCTGAGTTCTTATTATTCAAGAACACAACTTTGTAGCACAACTAATTTGATTTAATATAAATCAAGTGAGTTTTGATAATTGCGTGTGTCTTTTATATTCAGTTATTTATCACTACAAATTTATATCTAGTTGTTTGAGTTCCATACCCTAAACACAACTTGATTTCCAAGATAGTAAAAATCAAGAAAATTAAGAAAATACATTCACTCACCATGTGTTGCACTTCATACCTAACAAGTGGTATCAGAGCAACATCTGAAAGTAAACGAATTAGATCTTGGAAGTATGAACGCACAGAAACTTCGAAGTATCAAGATTCATGTCTTTGACAAAGTGAAATACATTTTATGAAAGAAGAAAATGATGTTGTTCATCAGGATGGCTCATCCACCATATCTTGAAATTCTCAAGCGTGGATTCATCATTCCTATGGTGAGGGTACCTGAAGCAACATAAGGTGTTATGATCATTCCTGGTCACTTTACTCCTAAAGATCCATCTACATACACTGAACCAAAAAAGGAGAAAGTTTCACTTGACAGTAGCTTGCAACTCATTTTTATTGAATTTCTTGATAATGTCATGTACAACAACATTATCAATTGTGAGTCAACCATGTTAGGTCACACACACTGTAGAAGGGGTTGAATATAATATATACTACAATCAAATCGAATTAAGAACACAAGTATGAAACACAGAATAATCTTATTAATGAAATAGTATTACAATGGAACCGTTCTCTCTCAGTGATGAACATATATCACGAGAGCTGCTAGGGTTACAATGAATAATATTCTCGATTAAGATAACATATATAGTGTAAATCCTATGCTGTGTTTATATAGACACAGTTACAAGATAATCTTCTAATTGATATCGAATATAAGTCTGCATCCTAAAATATATCAACTAGTTGTCTTTTCCTCCAAGTATTCTATTCTTCATAGAATTCTTCTACATGCATATCTCTTCTTATTTTAGTCTTGATCTTCTTTCCTTTCAATTAGTCGCCTTCCTTATCTGAAAGTCTTCTTAAGTCCTGATATTATCTCCTGATAAATATCTTCTGATATCTTAAGTTCTGATATCTTAAGTTCTGACTTCAGTATAAGTACTGATTTCCAGTTAAGTCCTGATTTGTCCTGTTAGTTAAGATCTGGAAACTAAACTCAAATCACTATTAGACATGATATCACAAATATATCTAACAATCTCCCCCAACTTGTAAATTAGCATAATATACAAGTTTAATAGATATTTGATGATGTCAAAAACATTAAGTACAAATGCATATGGGAATTTGACTAAGTAACTACAACTCACAGTCCTTGTAGCTTTTACCATCCTTAAAGTCTGATATCAGCTTCAACCTGTATATCCTTCAAAATTTATCAGTTGTAGTTCTTGACTTGGCTTCAGTGTGTGATCTCTTTAATGTTAGGAGTTGTTCTGAGATTGTTCTTCAAAAGAGTTCTCTCAGCATATTCAAGTTCATTATGCATCCTCCTTTTTGCATCTTTAAGTTCAACTGTATCTTCACCTGCCTGAAAGATAGCAGCCCTGAGATCATTTATTTTTGCTTTCCTTATCTCCTGATCCAGTCTGATGACATAGGCTTTATCGGACTCTAGATTGAATTCAAGTCCCTTAATACCAAGAAATGTAGTGATTTTGGCAGTATTAGGCTTCATCTCAATAATATCACCATTGTGAGCTCTGTACTTAGGATAGTATGGCCTGTCAGACTTTACAGAGTATAATTTCTTCTGTCTTTCAATATTAGACCTTATGTATCTGACAGCACCATCTGATGATCTATTCTTCACTTGAAGTAGAAATAACACATGTTGCAATTCTTCAAAGTACTTCAAACGAATAGCATCCTTTCTTATATGGAATACCCTCCCATCTGTCATAAAATATAACATGATATCTTCTTTTAACATAGAGTGGTAGACCATTTGTATAGACTCCAGTTGATTCAATCTTTCAGGAGTTGTTCCTACTCCTGGTTCACTCAAAGAGGTTGGATCAGAGGTAGTATTATTTACTCTCTTTTCTTTAGAACTACCCAATCCTGATTTGTCTCTAGCTTCCTTCCCTCTAATAACTCTTGCTTCAAAGCCACTTGATGTAATCTTCAAAAGTTGAGTAGATTGTTGAGCTTTAGTAAACCCAGGCAGTAGAATTTTTGAAGGTTTAACATAAGCAATGTCAGAGGTTTCCTTTCCTTTATCTCCTGATAACAAGACAACTTGAGCTCTGTCAGAGGTTGCTTGCTTCATTGTAATATCAGAATTTACTAAGTCCTGATCTTGAACAACATGAGCTCTGTCAGAGGTTGTTTGAATATCCTTCTTCTTCTTCAAAATCAGACTAGTATCTTCATCATCCTTTGCTTCCAGATCCATAATTGGCAGATAGATTTTTATAGAATCATCAACTTTAGCTTTGCCCTTGAACCTTGGATCTACCTCTACTTGTGATTTGGCACTGGATTCAAATTTGGTTGCCTCAGAGTTTGTCTTCTCTTTAATCACAATGCCCTTAGGCTTTGGAGGTTTCTTTGCAATGACTTGAGCTTTTGACTTTGACTTGACATTTTCTGCTTTAAGTCTGGCTTCTTCTTTCTTCAGACTTTCAAAGTCCATTCCTGGATTGTCTTTGAGAAATAGTCTTTTTGAAATTTCTTCATCCAGCTTCTGTAACTTGGGGTCTTGATAGTAGACTGTTGTTTCCTTCCCCTTAAGCTTCAGTGTCTGCATAAACTTTTGTGATTCTTGACTTTCACCCTGTATCAGAGCATCAGGCTTAGTCAGAACTTGCTTATCAAAACTTATTCTTCTATCAGCATCAGAGCTTGATCTCTGTGTAGAAGTTCCTGCTTTCCTAGATGAAGATGAAGAGCCTTTGCCTTGACCATGACCTCTACCCCTTCAGAGTTTCCCTGGTCATCATTTCCGTCATCCTTTTTCTTCAGTGCTAAATCAGTAGAGCATTTGGACTTAATCACTTTCTCCCCCTTTTTGGCATCATCAGGTAATAGGAGATAGAGAAGTAATTTCACTGAAGATTGGATTTCATATAGTTGAACTTGTTGAAAGCTTGATTCTTTAGTACTTCAGCAATTTGAGCTTGCTGTTTCTCTTGAGCTTTCTCAATAGCCTCAACTCTATTAAAGGTAGGCTTGAAAAATCTGTTCTTATCCAGTTTAACATTCATGTCTTGCTGAATCAGGGTTTCTTGAATTTTGTTCACCTTGGCTTGAGTAACTGAGTGTTGACCTTAAAGGTGCCTTGTACTCAATGCAGTAACTCTAAGCTGTGCTTTGAAATCATCATTTACCAGCATCTCATTAGCTTTAGCCAGGTGCTCAGCAAGAATATTTACAGTAGGAACAAAATCAACTTTGTTCCATTCCTTGGTCCACTCATTTCCTCTTGGAGTTTCACTCCAAGGTACTGGTGCATCCTCTCTAACAAAGTTCTTGATTAGATCAGCTTTTCCTAGAACTTGTTGAGGTGCATGTCCTGAAGGACCAGCTGTATCAACATTTAGATTTGTAGCAGCTTTAGCAGTATTTTCAGCATTTGCAGCATCAGAACTTACAGAGCCTGCAGAATCAGATTCCTTTGATAAAATGATAGTGTGTGAGGCTATAGAGGTTTCAAAAGCATCCTCTAAGTTCTGATCAACATCCAAATTCTGATGCTCACCTAATATCTGATCTTCATCATCTAGATTCAAAAGAGGTGTTGTTGGAATATCTGCATTGAAATCAGCATCCAAAATTGGTGTTGTTGGTGGAGTATGTTGAAGAATGGTTGGAGCTTCCAAGTACAGAACCTCAGGCACATTCAAGTTGTGAATATCTATTTCAGTACTTGTACCTGGGTCTTCAGCATGTACTGGTTCAATGATAGGAGACACAGTAGGTGTAGGCACTCTGTCTTGAGTAGTTTCTATAGCTTGAATTGGTGACAGTGGAGGTGTAGATTTAGTGGCTTCAGCAAATTCTGGTTGTGTAGATGGAAGGGATTCAATTACAATTGGCTCTTTTGAGATCATAGATTCCTGATCCCCTTCCTTAGCTGCTGCTTCCACATCCTCTGAATCTGACTCAATTGTGTCCCTGTTATCTCTTTGTTTCTTCCATCTCTTCAAGGGTGGAGAGACTTTGGGAGCTTTGTCATCAAAATTTATCTTTCGAAGCCTTTTGAGGGGCCTAGAACTCCCAGTTTCCTTTATTTTCTGAGGAGACACTTCCTCAGTTGCTTTTACAATAGGTTCTGATGTTTGAACCTGTGCCTCATCTTCTGATTCATCTCTGTGACGCCCTCCAAACCCGGGGTCTAGATTTGGGGGTCACTAGCCAATAAACCACAATAAAATAATCACAGAGGAATAATATAATAAATATGACCCCTTGCATGCAACTGGATCGATCATAAGTTATAGTGTGGAACATGCACTAATACAAACCAACTGTTATTACAAACCAAAAGTCTAATTAGTTTTACAACTTATTCAAATTTTATTACAAACCTCTAGACTAGTTAAGCGTCCCAAACTGCCTACCTGGAGAACACACCAAACTATCTACAAGCACACAACTTCTGGTCAGACCTGGAATTTAAGCTTGCCCTGGCCTAGCTGAAAGAATCAGGATATGAAACAAGTATGAGCGAAAGAAATGCTCAGCAAGCAGTAAATAACTTATGATTTGGAACAACAACAACAATATATCTGATGAACTAAACCAAACCACAATACTTGAACAATATCAAAACTGATATATATTTGATAATAAATAACATTTGCATATATATTTTGTTTTGGGATTGGAATCCTCGAATGACGGTGTGTTGCCGCCGGTGATTAGTCGCGGAGTAACACTGGTATGCCGAAGCATATCCAACTAAACAAAAGGTACCCAAGGCACATATCGGCCTAGCAAGGTGTTATATCCTGTATAACACATAACTCACGCTGGACCTCCGCCACGACCTCTTACGCAACCATCCAACCCATAAAAACAATTTACAGTCAAAGGAGTCGAATCAAATGACATCCTTAACCATATAACTCCCCATTTCTCATGGTCCGGAGTTATCTCAACAACCAATGGAGAAATAACCAGAATAATTAGTTATTCGCTAATCTCAATTCAAAGCTTCACTGTATAGAGTAAGTTGTAGCAAAATGTAAAAACATTCAACTATTCTGAACTAAGAATAGTAGAGAAATTGAAAGAATAAAATTCGGAGTCAATATCACTTGAACGATAAATGAAGATATAAATACTTGCATAATATGATTCGAAATAAACGTCACTTGAACGATAAGTGAAGTTAGGGTACTTGCCTGGTATGCTCGAAAACCTTTCACTAAAACCCTGCTTATAGCTGCTGGCTACTAACTTCGTCTAACACTTGACTGCACTCCTTGCTACTTGATTTTATAAACAAAAGGACTATCTTAATTGACAAAACCCAACTCAATCGACGTAACTATACGTCTTTACATCTACCCGATCGTTTTATAACTAATCATGGCATTTTAAAACTATAAACAGATAGCATGCATATCAAGTAGCAATTAATCATGGCATTCGTATAACACATAATCACAAACTTCATGCAACACATAAGTCAGATCATTAAAAGATATGTCTTAGTGCGTTCAGAATGAAAATCAGGTCAATAATAATATTTACCGATCAAATACCGACTCAAACTGATACATAAATCAAATGTCATTGTAATACAAAATAAATTTGGACTTAAAAGTATTTTTATTGAAAGCGTAATATTTTTCTGAGTCCGTACGCTTTCGTTTCGTATTAAACGGACGAACGATTTAATTATTATGAATAAAATAAGAAATAAATAGAAATAAATCAATTAATAATAATATTAATTGACTTTTAAATACCAAAATATAATTTTTAAAAGTTTAAAAATAATTTTTAGGAATTATTTGAATTAATTATAAATAATTTACATTTATTTAGCCATTTATAAATAAAACTAATTGATTAAATGTTTTTAATCAATTAATTAAATTCATAAATAATTAACTAAAATGAATTATAAATGATTAAATCAAATTAGATTTTTGGAAATAATAAAAAAAATAATTTTAGGAAATGAAAATAATTAATAAAATATTTTTAGAATTATAAATAATAAGTAATTGATTTTTGAAATTAAATAAATGATTTTTAAAAAAACAAGAAAATGAATTTTAAAATAAAAGGAAAAAGAAAGTAATAAAAATAGATTTTAGAATACAGTCTTCTTCTTCGCTGGATCGAACGGCGGCCCTGGGGAATGGACTTTCGCCGGAGGACGAAGAAGGTGACCGGCGTTTCGCCGGTTTCTGGAAAATTCCAGATTCCGGTCAAACGTCCGGCCAACTCCGGCGAGTCCTATAGCCATCAAAATATCAACATTTCCTTCTGTTTTTAACACCAAAACATTCCGTGATTCTCCAGGAGTATGATTCAACCATCCCCAACCCCAATCGATCCCGGAAAATCATTCCCCGGCCAAAAACCAGTTGAATTCCGGCGACCACAACCCAAAATCCCAACTTCTTCAAAACTAAACCAAACCAAAATCGATGATTTTGGTATCAAAACGACGCTAAATTCACACCCAAACTATTCATAATCTTACAAACATCAGAAAATCAACAATAAATCAATAAATCGAAAACAAAAAACGTAAAAACCCAAGAACTCGGTTATATGATTCCAGGGATTAAACAATTGAAGTAAATATATAAATCGACTCCCCTGACTATTTTAAAGCTATCTATAACATCAATATCAACTGAAAATCATCACAATTTAAAAACGAAATTCTAGAACATGAACCCAGAATCGATTTTATAAAATACTCACCCTCGATTCGTGATTTTGATATCAATAGAACGGGCTCGTTACGGGGATCAATTTGATATGTAGAACGACCGATTTGGTTTCCAGAATCAATCAAAAACAGTGATTGAAGTTGAAGAACAAGATTTCACCCCCAAACTTGTTCTTGCCTAATTTCTATTTTCTGAATTTTAATAAAATAAAATGAATAAAATAGTTTCTGATCAGCTATTTATATTATTACATAAATTAATACCCTAAAATAAATTAAGGGTGTTTTTATCCCCTAATTATAATAATTAGGGCCCCAAAATAATAATTACGGGGAATAATTTTAAAAACGATAAAATACAAAATTAATGTCAAAATTCCCCAAAAATTGCGAATAGTTCAAAAATGCAAAGATATTGGGTATTTGAGTTACGAATAATTTTATAAAAAAAAACACGGATTTTGTGAGGTTTTACGTCCCGGTGGGGTCCCGGTCCGTTGATTTTTGGATAATAAAGCGATACTTAAATTGACAGAAAACCTCGAATACGCTTAAAATACATTCCATTGCACATAAACGAGATAGAATAGGTACATTGATGAAGACGTAATTAAATACGGGTCCAAATTACAGACTGATTCATATAATTGCAGTTTTAACACATATTATTCACTTGAAAAATTTTCTGGCCCACACAGAAACACACATAACAGCTGTAATATCTAATATCATGGCAATAATCACTTTAAATTTATAGAACACATAATGTTTATTTATTTAACATATAATATTCACATAATTTTCCCGGGTATTACAATCTCTCAGAATCATCCTCCTTCTTTTTTGTTGTGTCTGAGGTACAGTCTTTGTCCTCTTTGCTTTAGAAGAAGAAGGCTTCACTGTAGGTGTTGTAGGTTGATTGGCATGATCTGATGTGAGTGGTTATTGAGTGATGGCTGTTGTGGGTTGGTGGGTTGGACATCAGGATATACAGTTGTATAGGTTTCTGGATCAACATTTACCAATACTTGTTTTACTGATTGAGGGATTTGTAAATGTCTCAGCACTTTTTTCTTGGTATCAGAGTTTATTAGGTCATTAAAGGCCCTTTTGCAAGCTAAAAGGGTGAAATTAAGTCACTAAATAGTTGGGGTTCATCAGCACAACAGTAACTATATATAAGCTGATATAATCTAGCAAAATATACTAAATTCTTATCTTCTGTCATCCTCTCCCCTATAAAACCTAGCACAACACTTGCATAGTCAAAATGAGTTTGATTTATAAGAGCGTACCCGATTTGCCGACTCAGAATGGGAATAACATCAAAGTTGGAGCATTTATTTGCGAATGCCTTGGTGATGCAGTCAAAGAAATAACTCCATTCCTTTCTGATATGTGATCTTTTCAATTGACCCAGCTTTCCCAGGCTTTGCTCATAGCCCAAATTGGCCATAAGCTGCTGTAAAATAGGCTCCTCCACTGTTGAGAATGTACAGTCTTCAGGTAAATGGAGAGCTTTACGAACAGTCGATTTAGTAACCACATATTCGACATCGCCTGATGTGAAAATTATGCTTGGAGAACCAGCAGCACCACCATCATCATATAACCCAGTTCTCCAAAACGTCAGAACTTGAGTTCCAGATATACTGGTTGGCTGTGTCAATGCGAACCCAATTTCACTATGAGATAAGAAATTCTGGATAAAATGAAGTTCTGAAGGAGCTTCACTCTTAGTGAGAATGGCAACATAGTTGTTGGGGATGAACTTTGCTCCATTAAAGATTATATCCTTGGGTGCCATTTGAAAACGAGTGAGAATTTAGAATGCCTGAAAAGTGTTTGATAAAATGTCTGTATAGTAAACCGTCAGAAAATATGAGAGTATAAGAAAAAGAGAGAGAGTGAATAGAATAGAAATGTAAATAAAAGATTTGAAAATCTTTTATGTAACACCCCCAAATCCGGGGTCGGGGATCCGGGTTGTCACGAGTTTCATTTCCCTTAATAACGCCCAATCTTAATAATTACTCAACTACTCTGTACTGTGACCCCACAATAAACACACACACCACACGTTATAGTCTCAGAGATGAACATCCAAAAAAAATAATCACAAGTCATTTTATTCCACAATTATCTGCCAATACACCTTAGAAGGTTTTCTGAATAAATTTACATTTTCTTTTCCATTATTACAATTCGTAAATATACATAATCTGGTACATCAAAAGTTGAAGCCTAGTCTATTGGTATTTCCCTACCTCAGCTACAGTGACTTCAACACCTATAGGAAACTGCGGAATGCTTCCTATCTGCTCGCGAATTGGGAGCTTGGTCCTGTTCATCTTATCTATCTGATGTTGTGTGATGAAAGAAGAAAGCAAGGGTGAGCAGCAAGCCCACCAAAATAATATGTATAATGATTAACAATATATGAGCCTACTCATAATACTCATGAAAGTCTTGGTCAAAAGAAATGAACCAAGTTGATATCTTAATGCGATGAAGTCGTAAAATATTCAGTATATATATATATATACTTTTCAAAATATTGGAAGTCCTCTTCCATGCATAATATACACAAAGTCCCATTGTATAACTGTATAAAAATATCGTTGCAAGGTGATCTCATATATCTAGCCTTGTCTCAACGTTTTTCTGAAAATCTTTGTCATGCATAAGATAATCATTTACTAGATATAAGTTTAAAAGATGAAGTTACAAGATACTCCAATATACTTATATCTTTTCCAAATACTACTTGAACTACCACCATTCAAGTTATAATTAGTTTCCAAAGTTCATCACATAGATGAGACTACAAGACCAGATTTGAATAGATTAAATCTTTAAAATATCATCAAAATAAAATGAAGTTATGAGATACTTCATTTGATGCAAACATCATTTTGAAAACTTGACCTTGCCAACACTCAACAATCGCCCAACCGTAGCCTTTCTATCGAAGTGCTCTGGGTAGTGTTGCAGAAATATCCAATTGGATGATGAACTCATTACGGGAGTTTGCCGCGCCAGGAAGACCACTTACGATGATCAGTCGTAGTAGTGCAACCCCACCATTTTCTACATGTAGAGGAGAACCTGTCGGATTTACTTGTCAACCGAACACTGAACTCCTAAGGAATGGACCGCCTTAGCGGAACTTCCAGGCCATTTGGGCCAATATAATAAGGCTGGGCCGGCGCCACTCGACCACTTACGCCACTCCTAGTTCAGATGAAATCCATGACTCTGAAACGTAAAGCTCGTTCCCCCTTCCCCAAGTAGAATCTTGTTGATACGGCTCCACCAAGAAGTCGTATCTAGTTGGAAAGAAAAACTCACCGATATTTCCCAGGCGATGCCTGTTAATGGATTAACTTGTTCCAAGAATTTTACTTCCCGAGTGTTGGGTAAGTAATCAATTCATTTATCAAAGCAGCAACCTTGTTGCGAATATAAAACACACCACAGAGCCGGATCCCTCAGGTTTTGAGCGAGTATTTAAATCCCCTTAAAAAGGAAGATCTTAAATATAAAAATGAGTTTTGGGATCCGCTCTAACTTTTAAAAATCATTTTGAAGACTCGAAAACACTTTATAGAGTGTTTGGAGTAAAGCTGATTTAATGAAGTAAATCAGTCCCCAGAATATTTAGAAAATGACTGAATATTATTATTTAAATAATATTCCCATAAAGAATAATCTTTATAAAAATAATTGAAGTAGAAGTATTAAAACTTATACTTGAAATGGATATCAAATAACCAAAGATATACTTATATGAAAGTACTATCTTTATTTGAATAATCGAAAATAAGTTTGATTATTGACACCTTATTCTTTAATAAAATAAAGAATATATCTCAGCAAATAATCGGAGTCATAGATCCTCAAATGAATATTCAAATAATATTCATTAAATAATATAAACTGAGTCATAAGCCCTCGAATGAATATTCAAATAATATTCAGATAATAAAATAAAAGGAGTCATAAGTCCTCGAATGAATATTCAAAATAATATTCATTTAATATAAAGGAGTCATACGCCTTCGAATAATATTCGAAATAATATTCAATAATAAAATAAAGCTAAAGTTATCGAATAAACCTTATTCGATTAATAGTTTTGAAAACTATGACCATATATATATATAAGTATGTATATATATATTTATATCCATATATACAAAACCTACTCGGGATCCTCGACTCCCGGTTTTAGAAAATATTTTCACCTTTGGGTCCCTATACTAAGGGTATATGCAAATTACCGCTATCCTCTAGCATAGGTATTATCAACTGAATCAATTGAATCAACATATATATATCAAGATTACGAAACAGACATGCATATATACCATATCAGCATGCTCCAATATATCGCAAAATTTGCTAATAACAATCATGCACTTATCACAAGATAATGCATATACATATATTTACATCACAACAACAGTATAACGGGTAGAAAACTTGCCTGAGCGACTGGAGGTTACGAATGGCTCGGGACGAGTCTGGTAACCTATAAACAACAAGTAAGTTGGAATTTAGCCAAAGTCACTTGTAAATCTATACATTAACCAACTTAGACTCTAACGCTCGCTTTGCGCTTACTGATTCTCTTAAGTCACTCGAGTACCCTCGGCTCCACCATTTTTAATAATTTAACCTTTACGAGTTTTAAGGCGATTCCTTCGCGAGTGTCTTACCAACTGCCTAACACACTTACCATAAATGTTTCATACATTAATTAACCCTTTTTGGTCTTTAACCTATGTTTCAAAGTAAGGCGAGGGGAAAAGTTTCGTTCGCGAAACGCCGTTACTTGAAACGGTCGTTTCTCCTAAATCGTGCATCGGAATCGAACGAACTACACATCAAAACGAAGCTCGTAACATGAGCTATCTAAACATGGCAATGGTCAAAATATAGCAGGGGGTTCTCGGGTCCTAATGTTGTGCACAAAAACAGTCTAAAGAAAATCGGACGTTACGACGGCTATGTTTACGCGATTTCCCAATTTTAAACCATTCAAAACCAACCACAATTCAACCTCAAATCAAACACACAACCAACATCCATCCAAACCACATCATAACAGCCCCAACAAATCCACATTAACCATTTATACTTATTCCCCACATGAACTAAAAGCTTTACTTAGGTTCTTTAACTAATTATCAAGATTTACAACTCCAACAATACCACAAAACCAACTAATCTCTACAAACTCAACCAAACTTCAAACAATCAAGCATCATGCTTCACATATACTATATCAAACATATTCATTCCTAATTACTCAAAACTAAAGCTAGGGTTTGTAGTTTATACCTTCCTTGGAGAGTGGAGAATCAAGAGAATGGCTTGGAATCACCCTTAAAGTCCTTATCCAAGCTTAATCTAAACAAAACTTCAAGAACACAAATTTTAGTTCTTGAAAAACACTATTCACCATCTTCTTCCATGATTTATAGAAAAACATTGGCTTGGAATTAGAAGCTTAAACTTATAGGAAGTATGTAACTATCCATGGGGAAGCTTAGATAATTACCTTGCTAAATAGTAAGTGGTGGAGCTTGGATCTTCATTTTTTAAGAAAAGGGCCGAGAGCATGAAGAAGAAGAAGAGAGATTTTTGTGTTTTGTTTGGTGAAATGAAATATTTTGGCTTGGTTGGTTGATTTTTGTGTTGTTTTTGGTTAATTACTTAATTAACCTTGATTTTGTGTGGTTATAATTCAACCACACTTCCTTCCCTTCTATGTCATGCTTGTGTCATCCTCATGATGTCATCCTCCCCTCCTTGTCCTCTTCTCATTGGTTGGGTGACATCACTCTCTCTAATCCCTTTGATTAACTTCCTAATTGTTTGCCTAATGACCGCTGATCTGTTATACGGTTCGCTTAACTTTCGTTTTCATTTATCGTTTGAGGGATCATACCCGGGATCTTATTACTTAGGTTCCCTTAACCTTTCTCAATACATTATATTCCTTTTTATGATCCTCTATTATAATCCTTTAATTTAAATCCTTTTATCCTGTTACCTTATACTCAATTCTTTCCGTATCTAGTGTATTTCTGGGAAAAACCAAAGTGTTCGGATTTGGATTCTGACGATCTTTACATACACTTATATCCCATATAAAGTACTAATAAAATCTCAGAATATCCATATCAGAACCCCTACATAGTGTGGCATGAAAAGTTTTCTCATTCAGCAAAAACACTATTCATAAGGGTTTCAAAAATTTCCCAAAAATTGGGGTTATTACATTTTATCTCTTTTACTTAGACACCCCACGTGACAACAGTTATCGAGAAGTGGAACAGACGTTACACCTGTCAGGCATGCAGTAGTTAAGACAAAAGTTAATGGGCACGGGAAATAAGTAATGATTACTATGTGCATGCAGTTTTTCAAAAAAAAAACTGTTCCCACTAAATAAATGATTATTACTGTCTTTATCTCACATAAACCAATATTCTGATAAAATATAACCGTTGAAGTATTGACCAAAAATAAATCAAGTAAATACTACCACGTCAACATCAGAACTTGATTTTTATCAGAACTTAAAAGTCATTAGAATATGGCTTCTTTACTCAAAAAGTGAATGTTTATTTCTGTAATTCTTCACACAAATACTGATATGGTTTCAACAGAACTTAATCATTAGAACTTCCATCAGAACTTGTCCTCGAAATTTATGCAACTGACACTTAAACTGTTCATCTAAAACGACATTGATCATCACAGTAATTTTCATCATTCATATGAAGTGTAAGTGTGTGCTTTAAGCTAAATATCAGACAAAGAGTAAAGTCTGATTCACTTCAGTACATCTTAGAAATAAGGCATAACTAAGAACTTTGCTTAAAATCTGTCATTAGTCTGAAGTCTACTATAGAATGAGTTCATGCATGAGTCCACCTCAACTGTTATTTGCTCATTTTATGCATCTTTTGAAATTCCTTTTTACAGTGGCTTCTCAGTGTAAGTGAGTCATGACTGCTTATCATAATTTATGCTGTTATCAGAGTATTTCTCCAGTAACCAGAGAATGTGAAAAGTCACCAAAAAAAATTTATTTTGCTTTTCTAATGCATATTACTTAATACCAGCAATGCACTTGGGTCTTCCCTTCCACATATATTTTTCTCTAGATCTCAAAGGAGTACCTGATATTTATTTCTTTTCTTTTCTTTTCCTTTTGATAAGTGAGGCTTATCAGCACTTAGTACATCCATAAGATTTACCAACATTAGAACTTAACAGATAAGAAGCACTATTCTAGTTTTTGACTTAGTAATAAGATATACAAAGTAAACCTAACCAATCTCAATATCAGAATTTGCTTATGTTAAAAGATTTCCACATAAACAATTACTTTAAACATGGGATCTTTAGTATATTAAAGACTACTAGGTCAGCATCTAGCACAGTTATTCTCATTGGATTGAATAGTCATAGAAATATTCATATCACTATCAGAGTTTAGAAATTCACATCAGACAACAATCAGCACTTAAGTAAATTGCAATTTAAGCACATATTTCATAAAGATAGTAATATCTGTAAATACTGATCATAAATTCTGATGTATCAGAACAAAAACTAAGCAGATTTAGAGAAAGAACCTGAAACCATTCCAAGTTCATTTACCAATCTTGTAAAATTAGCTTCACACAGTGGTTTTGTGAAGATATCTGCTAGTTGTTGATCTGTTGGAACAAAATGCAATTCCACTGTACCTTCCATCATATGTTCCCTTATGAAATGGTACCTAATGCTGATGTGCTTTGTCATTGAGTGTTGAACTGGATTACCTGTCATAGCAATAGCACTTTGATTATCATAGTAAAGAGGAATTTTAGAAAATTCTAACTCATAATCCAGTAACTGATTCTTCATCCAAAGAATTTGTGCACAACAGCTTCCTGCAGCAATGTACTCTGCTTCTGCAGTTGATGTGGAAATTGACTTTTGTTTCTTGCTAAACCAAGAAACTAATCTGCCTCCAAGAAAATGGCAGCTTCGACTTGTGCTTTTCCTGTCAATTTTGCAGCCTGCAAAATCTGCATCTGAGTAACCTATTAGCTTAAAGCCTGATTCCCTAGGATACCACAATCCCAGATCAGCTGTACCCTTAAGGTACTTGAAAATTCTTTTTACAGCTGTTAAGTGAGGTTCTCTTGGATCTGCTTGAAATCTTGCACAAAGACATGTAGCATACATGATATCAGGTTTACTTGCAGTTAGATAAAGTAGAGAGCCAATCATACCTCTGTAATCAGTAATATCTACTGATGTACCAGTATCCTTATCCAATTTTGTTGTTGTGGCCATAGGAGTGGATGCACTTGAACAGTCTTGCATTCTAAATTTCTTCAACAAGTTTATGGTGTACTTAGATTGACAAATAAAAGTTCCTTCTTCATTCTGCTTGACTTTAAGGCCCAGAAAATAGCTAAGTTCTCCCATCATACTCATTTGATATCCTGACTGCATTAGCTTGGCAAACCTTTTATAAAGTCTGTCATTTGTAGAACCAAAAATGATATCATCAACATATATCTGCACCAGAAGTTAGTCCTTTCCATGGTTGAGATAGAATAAAGTTTTGTCAATTGTCCCTCTGTTAAATCCACTTCCCAGAAGAAACTGAGCTAATGTCTCATACCATGCTCTTGGAGCTTGCTTAAGGCCATAAAGTGCTTTATCAAGTCTATAGACATGATGATGAAATTTTGAATCTATAAAGCCTGGAGGTTGTTCAACATATACTTCTTCTTCCAATTCTCCATTAAGAAATGCACTTTTTACATCCATTTGAAAGACTGTAAACTTTTTCTGAGCAGTATAAGCCAAAAATATCCTTATGGCTTCCAATCTAGCAACTGGTGTAAATGTTTCATCATAATCAATTCCCTCCTGTTGAGAGTATCCTTTTGCAACCAGCCTTGCTTTATTTCTTGTAATTATGTCATCACTATCAGTTTTGTTTCTGAATACCCATTTTGTACTAACAACTGATCTGTTCTTTGGTCTTGACACTAGGATCCAGACTTTATTTCTTTCAAATTCATTTAACTCTTCCTGCATTGCTTGCACCCAATCAGCATCTTGAAGAGCTTCTTCCACTTTCTTTGGTTCAGTCTGAGAAAGAAAAGAATGATAGAGACATTCATTTGATGTTGTTGTTCTAGTTCTAATACCTGCTTCAGGATCTCCAATAATCAAGTCAGGTGTATGTGCTTTAGTCCACTTTCTTGCAGATGGAAGGTTAACTCTAGAACTGGATGCTCCCCCATGATTCATGCTGTCTCCATCAATATTTTCTGATGCTCCCCCTGAAATTTTGCTCTCTGAGTTGGATCCTTCAGAATTTGAGTTTCCAGAATTATCAGAACTTGGCCCATCAGAACTTGATGAATCAGAACTTGAAGAGCCTGTTCTAGGTTCTGATGCTTCTTGAGATGTGGTTGGATCTTCAATATGCTCCCCCTGCACAGGTGCATTACCCTTTGGCGTAGTCACCACAGTTTCGATAACATCATAATTTAACCCATCAGAGTTTGCAGTATTTGGATTTAGACTATCAGAATTTACAGAATCAGAATTTAAAGCTTCATTCTCAAATCTCAGCTGATCATTATCATTGAAATATTCAAGTCCAGTAATCTTCTTATCATCAAAAGAGACATTGATAGATTCCATGACAACCCTTGTTCTTAAATTGTAGACTCTGAAGGCTTTTGTGGAAAGTGGATATCCAACAAAAATTCATTCATCAGCTTTTAGATCAAATTTGGATAGCTGTTCAGGATGAGTCTTAAGAACAAAACACTTGCATCCAAATACATGAAAGTACTTCAGATTTGGCTTCTTTTTCTTCACCATCTCATATGGTATCTTTCCATGCTTGTTGATAAGTGTTACATTCTGAGTGAAACAAGCAGTCTGCACAGCTTCAGCCCAAAAGTAGGTTGGTAATTTTGCTTCATCAAGCATAGTTCGTGCAGCTTCAATAAGAGTTCTATTCTTTCTTTCAATAACTCCATTTTGCTGTGGAGTTCCAGGAGCAGAAAATTCTTGCTTTATTCCATGGTCTTTGCAGAACTCTTCCATAATCATATTCTTGAACTCAGTGCCATTATCACTTCTTATGATTTTCACAGAGTCTTTGACCAACTTATCCAGTTGTTTGACATGATCAATTAAGATAGATGCAGTTTCACTTTTTATGTGCAAGTAATACACCCATGTGTATCTGGTAAACTCATCTACTATGACCATATCATATTTCTTCTTTGCAATAGACATGACATTCACTGGACCAAATAGATCAACATGTAGTAGGTGATAAGGCTCAAGAATTGAAGATTCAGTCTTGCTCTTGAATGAAGATTTTCTTTGTTTTGCCTTTTGACATGAATCACAAAGGCCATCAGGAGCAAATACTGATTTTGGAAGTCCTCTCACAAGATCTTTCTTGACTAGTTCATTTATATTGTTGAAATTTAAATGAGAGAGTTTCTTGTGCCAATCCCAGCTTTCTTCAATTGATGCTCTACTTAACAGACAGATTGCAGAACCATCAGAACTTGTTGAAAGCTTGGCTTCATAAATGTTACCATGCCTGTATCCCTTTAAAACAACTTTGCCTGTAGATTTGCTTACAACTTCACAGTGTTCTTCAAAGAAATCCACATGATAACCTCTGTCACAGATTTGACTAACACTCAGCAGATTGTGTTTAAGTCCTGAGACTAGAGCTACTTTTTCAATGATGACATTCCCAAGGTTGATATTGCCATATCCCAGAGTTTTTTCCATGTTGCCATCTCCATAAGAAACTCCTGGGCCAGCTTTCTCCACAAAGTCTGATAGCAGGGCTTTATTTCAAGTCATATGTCCTGAACATCCACTGTCCAGAACTAGGATGTTTTTCCTGTTGCCCTGCAATCACAAAGACCACTAATGATTAGTTTTAAGGACCCAGACTTGCTTGGATCCTTTGGCCTTATTAAGTTTGTTAACATTTGCAGCTGATTTAACATCAGAGTTTATGTTAACATTTTTCTTATCAGAATTTACAGTATCAGACTTTGCATTAGAACTTACACTAGAAGGAATAATGCTAACTTTCTTTAAAGAAGGTTTTATTTGATAATAATCATAGTACAAACTATGATATTCCTTACAAGTATAAATGTAATTCCATAAACCACCACAACGAAAACAAGGATTTTGTGGCTTAAACCTAACAGACTGACTCCTAACTCCTAACTCCTGACTTAGAAGGTAAGGAGTTTGTATTCTTATTCTTCCTGCAAAAAGTAGCCAGATGGTTAGAATTTCCATAGTTATAGCATTTCTTTCTAGGAGCATTAGGAACAGGCATATAATTATTGCTTTTATTCACACATTCCTTTCCATTCCTATTTTTCCTAGGTGGCTTTACCTTGTTTACATTCTTAATCTCTTTCAGCTTATACTTAAGCTGCTTCTTTGTCATTAAGCCTATGTTAACTTCAGCTGGTTTATCATGTTTTAACTTATCAGAAGTTGACTCTGCCTTAACTTCTGTCTCACTATCTTTCATCTTTTCAGAATCAGACTTTACAGTTTTAGCTACAAACTTAATAGGATTTACCTTTGGCTTATTAGTATGTTTAACAATAATTGGCTTAATTTGTTTAGTTCCTGTTTCACTTTTATCATCTCCATAACCTAAGCCCTCTTTCCAGTTTCCACTACTTATTAAATTATTAGTTGTTCTGCTAGAGTTAGTCCAAGTCCTGATAATCTCTCTCTCCTTTTCTAACTCAGTTTTTAGAGATTGATTCAATTTTAACACTTCATCTCTAACATAAAAAGCATCATCTCTTTCTTTCTGAGTTTGATGGAACATAACTAACTATTTTTCTAAATAGTCATTCCTTTTCTTAAAAGCCAAATTTTCAGAAGTTAACCTATCACATGTTAAAGTCTGATCTCTATAGCTAATGAATATGGTTTTAAGATAAGATCTCAACTCAGTAATATCATCAGTATGAAAAGCATAAGTTGTTTGAGGTACCTTTAACTCAGCAGCATCAGAACTGCTATCAACATTTGCCATCAAGGCATAGTTCACCTCATTTTTAGAATCTGAAGTGTCTTTCCAGCTTTTCTTCTTTGTGACAAGTGCCTTGCCTTTGTCACTTTTTCCTTGTTTGCAATCAGGAGATATGTGGCCTTTCTCACCACAGTTATAGCATTTAACATTTGAGTAATCTCCTCTGTCAGACTTTCCTACTTTGCCTTCAAATTTTCTGAATCCCTTTTTATTAGAACTTCCACTTTTCCTGGAAAACTTCCTTCCCTTTATGAATTTCCTGTAGGCTATCTTTGTGAATCCTTCAGTTTCTGAATCCTCATCACTATCAGAACTTAATGACTCAGTATTGGACTTTGTGATGAGAGTCTTTTCTTTGCCTTTCTTTGAGGCAGCCACTTTGGAGGATTCCTCCTCAGCCTTAAGAGCAACTGTTCTTGACTTTCTCCCATGCCTCTTGCTTCTTTGATCCATCTCAAGTTCATGAGTTTTGAGCATACCATAAATTTCATCAAGAGTAGTTTCATCAAGAGCATAGTTGTCTTTTATAGTAGTTGCCTTCAAATCCCAACTTTCAGGAAGAGCTAAGAGGAATTTAAGATTAGTATCTTCAAGATCATATTCCTTATCCACCAGTGATAGATCATTCAAGAGTTTGACAAATCTGTCATATAGACCAATTAATGACTCATCAGGTTTTGAGTCAAAGTGCTCATACTCTTGAGTGAGTATAGTCCTTCTGTTCTTCTAAATTATATCAGTTCCCTGGCATCTTATCTCCAAGGCATCCCATATCTCCTTTGCAGTCTAGCAGTTAATTACCCTGTTTAACATGACATTATCAATGGCACTATGCAGCAAATGCCTTACCTTTGCATCCTTGGCAATAGATGAGATATCTTCAGCTGTATATTCACTTTTCTCCTTTGGTACAGTCTGTGCTGGCTGATCTGCAACTATAACAGAGAGCTTGGTTGGCTTATGTAGTCCTTCATTAATTCTGTCAAGGTATTCTGGATCTGTAGCTTCCAGAAACATAGTCATCCTCACTTTTCATATGGGATACTCAGAAGGTTTCAGTATGGGAACCCTAATAGTCTCATATCGATTATGGATTTGAGTCTTTGGAGTTTCTTCAGTTTTGGTGGGCTTGGTTGGAGTTTTCTCTTCTTCAGACATGATTGTTTTGGATCTTTACTATATATGTGTTAACAGATTGGCTCTGATACCACTTGTTAGGTCACACACACTGTAGAAGGGGGTTGGATACAGTGTATACTACAATCAAATCGAATGAAGAACACAAGTATGAAACACAGAATAATCTTTTTAATGAAACAATATTACAATGGAACCGTTCTCTCTCAGTGATGAACAAATATCACGAGAGCTGCTAGGGTTACAATGAATAATATTCTCGATTAAGATAACACATATAGTGTAAACCCTATGCTGTGTTTATATAGACACACAGTTACAAGATAATCTTCTAATTGATATCGAACATAAGTCTGCATCCTAAAATATATCAACTAGTTATATTTTCCTCCAAGTATTCTATTCTTCATAGAATCTTCTCCATGCATATCTCTTCTTGTTTTAGTCTTGATCTTCTTTCCTTTCAATCAACCGCCTTCCTTATCTGAAAGTCTTCTTAAGTCTTGATATTATCTCCTGATAAATATCTTCTGATATCTTAAGTTCTGATAACTTAAGTTCTGATAACTTAAGTTCTGATATCTTAAGTTCTGACTTCAGTATAAGTACTGATTTCCAGTTAAGTCCTGATTTGTCCTGTTAGTTAAGATCTGAAAGCTAAACACAAATCACTATTAGTCATGACATCACAAATATATCTAACAAACCAAGAAGATTTGGGAGAAGATAAAGATTCTGTGCGAAGGTACTGAGGAAGTGAGGTCAAACCAAAGAAGTATTCTGATCTCACAATATGAGGGTTTCATGGCTAAACCTAAAGAAGGCATTATTGAGGTTTTTGAAAGGTTCAACAAATTGATAAACGACTTGAAGCTGCATGACAAGTGCTATGAAGCTAAGGAGGTCAACCTAAAATTCTTGCTCACTCTTCTTGACCGTTTAGAACAAAAGATCTCTGGAATAACAGAAGGGTTAGATCTAGGGAAAATAACTTTGGAGGTTTTATATGGTATTCTTAAAACCTATGAGCTGGAGATGATGGAGAGAAAATCATTAAGGAAAATATTGAAAAGATGAGTGTAGAAATGTTTCACATTCACACAAGCATGGTGGATGCTCTTAAAGAGCTGAATAGACTATCAAAAGTGAATGAGAAACTTGAAATTGAGAAACAAGAACTAGAGTTGCAGCTTCTAAGACTAGAGTCAGTCAGACAAGAAAATGAATATCTTTAAAATAAGCTGAATGCAGAGAACATAAACTTAAGTCACTTAAAAATGCGGCAAAACAAATAGAATTTGCTACAAAAACCGGCTTCTCAACTGGTTGGTCAATACCATGAAAAGAACAAGCCATGCGCTAACATACAAATTGGACAGGGTTATGAGGCTGGTTCCAAAATAATATTCAAATTGACAAAGGCAAGAAAAGTGTGAACATGGAAGTTTCTGTTGTACTTCAAAAAGTGAATGCACCCTTGTTCAAAGTCTGTGAGGTGAATTTTAGTGAAGATGATCTTATCATCAAGCAAAATTTTAGTGAAGAGGATCTCAAAATAATTCTCTATAAAGATTTGACTTGTAGAGGTCTCTGAGTTCTCTATAAGGGAATTTAGCTTGTCGAGATCTCTCCACTTCATGTCTTCACTTTGGATTGTAGACAAGAGTTCTCTAGTAACTAATTGACTTGTCGACAACTCAGAGTTCTCTAGTGATAATTTGCTTGTCGATAACTCAGAGGTCTCTAGTGATATTTTACTTGTTGATAACTCTGAGTTCAATAGTGAAGAAATGACTTGTCGATATCTCTGATCTTCATGTCTTCAATTGGCTTGTCGATATCTCTGAGTTCTCTAATAGCTTTCCTGACTTCTCGATAAGTTATTTGGAGTTCTCGAATGACTTCTCTATAACACTAAATCTGTGACTTGTAGAGATCTTGACTTAGAATATTTTTATCAAAACAGATTTATTCAACTCCAAGCTTTTTCATAATTCTTCTGAGGGATGATCTTCTTGATCTTTTTCCAGATAGAATTCTTAGGCTTGATACTGTTTAAACAAAAAGACTCCAGTCTGCTCTTTGACATTTTTACAGACTTTAGATGTTACAATACAAAATGCAAACTAAGATTACAATACACCTTACTTAGGATTGTCAATTTAACATAGTCTTGTTAAAGCACATGCATGTCTTGCACAACAATCTCCCCCAATTTATGAGAAGATTTCTTAACACAAATTCATGCCTGTTAACAAGACTAACCCCAAGTTATGATGGAAGATAAAGTAACTACATGAAAATTGACACAATTACAACTTTTATACATTAGAAGATTTACAAAGTTTAAGTAGTTACAAGCATCAGGTAAAGACTATTTTTGCTTCTGTTTCTTCTCTAAGGATATCCTTTAACTGAACAAGGATTTCAAGTTCTTCTATAATAGGTGTCCCACTTAGAGCTTCTACAAGTTTGATTCTGTCTGCTTTTGGATAACCACTATTTAGTAAATCAATTCTAAATTTAGAGAATTGGCCAGCTTTGCTGTTTAGAAACTTCCCATCCTTAGATATTCTGCTCATTCCTTTTGCTTTCAGCTCTTCTGACCTTTTTATGAACATTTCAATTTCCTCATCATACTTTCTCTTTCTTTCCTCATATTCAGCTTCATTTCTTTTTCTTCTTTCCTCTCTTACAATCAACCACTCAGCCAGAATTGATCTCCATACTCTTGTAGTAGAATCCTTATCCTTTAGCAAGCTTATCACTATCTTGATTTCTGTGGGAGAGAGAGAATCCATTAAAGTGTAGCCAAGGAAGGTGAAGGACCCATCTTCATAGTAAATTCTAACTTCCCTTAGAGATACAACCCAGACTCTAACTATTTCCTCAGCAAGTTGTTGAAAATAATCTTCATCTGAGATGTACCAATTCAAAGGTGGAAAGTCATTTTGCTTGAAACAATTCCAGACGACCCTTTCAGCGACTTCTACTTTTTTTGTAGGCTTGGCTTTCTTAGGTTTCCTCCCAACAGAGTTGTAATTGATTTTTAGTGAGGGCTTGGCTAAAGGTAAGTTTGTGATTTTCTTTAGAGATGTTTGGTTTGAGGTGATTGGTGTTTTTAGGAATTTGTTTGTTGTTTGTTTGTATAGAAATTTTGGCTTAGAGGTTAGAGGTGGTTTGATGATTGAGGTTGTTGGCATAGAAGATTGAGATAGAGGTTGAGCTAGATTTGTATGGATTTTTAGGGTTTCTTGTGGTTCTGAGCCATCATGTATCTTCTTGCTTCTTCTCTTACTTGCTCTCTTCCTCTCATCATTTTTCTTTTCATCCTCCTTCTTATTCTCTCCACCCTTGCTTCAATATGGCTTAGTGGATTGACTTGGATTTGAGCCAGAAGGATTTTGATCATCTTTCTTCTGCTCATCATCATCCAAATTATCCTTGTTGATTGGAGTTTTGGGCAAGTTGGCTTCAGCATTACTTAGATATCTCCCCAACAGCTTTATCATCTCTACATCATCAAAATTTTTATTCTTCTTTGCTTTTAAACTAGTTTACAGAATCATGATAAGATTCTTTTTGGCCATGACATATTGTTTAGGAATTTGGAAGTGTTTGAAGTGTTTGGTGGTAGGACAGATGTATGCCACTCCCTTACTTGGCTGTAGGTATGCTTCAGGAAAAGCAGTCACTTGAGCATTTTTCAGTTCAGCTAGCAACAAAGTGTCTTCATGAGTCACAACTCTGACTTTGTTTATCAGAATGTCCAACTCAGATGCCCTCCTTGAGACAAGATAATTGAAGGACACCTGCATACACCTATCTATCCCAGAGTCATTTGTATTGACCACTATCCTCTTTTCCTAAAAATTGTCTTTAGTCACTATGATCACCCTTAAGAAATTTATTGTCTTGTCCAGGGCCTTTTTATAGGTGAAGTGATTATTGTTGAGAGAAGCCTTTAGAGCCTTGAGCAATTCATCAAATTCTCTGCTCAGACTTGGTCCTTCAGCAACCCTAATAAGATTCTCCATATCAAGATCTACTTCTTGACTTAAGCTCTTTTCAGCACCCTGGACATATTGAGTATATGATCTTGCTAGCCTAGCCTCTATCTCCCCCTTAGTCTTGTTGGCAGGCATGAGAAGGGGAGTAGGAATTTCAGGCCTTATCTGTTCAGGAAGTGATGGTAGAGGGATATTAAGCTTCCCCATGATGGCTCCCAAAGAAACAGAGTTTTGTATTTGGAGGTGCTTGTGAGAGTCCACCAGGGTCTTGATGTATGTCTATTGACTCTTGACTAAAGAAGTCAAAGCCTGAACTTGAGCATTGAGAGATGCATTGGAGGTTTCCAGAGAAGCTACCCGTGTCTTGAGTTATTGAAGGTCTTGTGAAGAGGAGCTTGTAGTAGAGAGAGCAGTAGATGGTCCAAATGTAACTTGCACATGTTTTTGAATTTCATCCATGACCAAAGGTGAAGGAGTGTATCTTACAATGTGCATTTGATCTAACTTCCACCTTGTATCATTGGATTTAGTGATGTGATCTTGAACTACCTTGTGCAAGGCTACAAAAGAGTCATTCATTTGATTTACACTCTTATCAATCCCACTGAGATCATACCTTGACATTTGTTCTGAGAAGGTTTTGAATTGGTTTTTGATCTCAGTTTGAGAGGGGATGCTTTGGTCTATCTTCTCCCTGATCATCTTCACAATATTGTCTTGATATCCATTCAATGTGGTTTTAAGTGCTTTTCCAAAGTTGTGGAAAGCCTTGATTTGAGCTTTATAGACCTCATTGATGGCATCATACACCTCTTGTGGAGTTAGGGATCTGGCATTGCTTCCCAGAATTGTGATATATTCCTCCCTGAATTTAGCTAACATAACATCCATTTCAATTATGAATTCCTTGTCCAACCAAGCATCACAGTTAGCATCCTAACCAGCTTCATCAACAATTTTTGCTTGATTATCTTCAATATCAGCTTGGTAGGTGAGCATGATAGCTTGGTAGTCCTGATTTAACATGTTGGATGTGAGTAGCTGTTGTGAGATTTGTGCAAGGCCTCCAAGTTGATCAACTCTTAGATCTTCAATTGTTGAAGGTTGATTTTCAGTGTCTTGGAGCCATTGGGAGATGAGGTGTGATTGAGATGTGAAAGGTTGTAAATCAGAACTACCTGTGACTGAAGTCACAGTTTTACTCACAGATTGCTCTATGGTTTTGACAAGTTGTTGTTCCTCACATAAAGTGGGAACCTCCAATTGAATTGGAGGGGATTTGATTGGGTTACTATCATGTGCACCAGTCTCAAACCCTTGTGCTTTTTGAAAAGCATTGTCACTTGAATGTGATAGACTTGCCTCTCCCATATCAGGGTCATTGGCAATTTTACTCCCAGCTTCAATTGTCAAAGCAATTTCAGCTAGGGTTTTGAGGGGAGTTGTCTCTACACGAGGAACCTCCAATTGAATTGGAGAAGATTTGGATAGCTCCCCCTCAGGAGTACTACCCTCAAACCTAACAGCCTGTGAAGGCTGATTTGCACATGAAGATGCATTAGTGACATCCATGAGGTCTTCAGTAAAAACTAATGAATTCCCCATAGTTTTGATGGTGTCATCAAGGTCTACCCACTAGTACCCTCTCACCATCTGAATGTAGTTCTAGGTGGTGAGCAAGGTTGCTTGAACCAAGTCACTTGAGTTAGCTTGAACTTGAGAATTGGATACAAGTGTTGTATGTAGAGAAGAAATTTATGAGATTAGAGGTTGTTGTTCAGTAGTGAGTGTTGGCAGCTCCCCCTGAATGAATGAGGGAGCTTCAAAAGATGTGTAATAACCCCAATTTTTGGAATTTTTGAAACCCTTATGAATAGTGCTTTTGCTGATTATGCTGAATAAGAAAACTTTTCATACCACACTATGTAGGGGTTCTTTTATTGATCTTCTGAGATATTATTAGTACTCTATGTGGTATATAAGTATATGTAAAGATCGTCAGAATCCAAATTCAAACACTTTGATTTTTCCCGAAAATCCACCAGATACCGAAAGAATTGAGTATAAAGTAACAGGATAAAAATGATTTAAATTCAAGGATTATAAGAGACGATCATAAAAGGAATATAATGTATTGAGAAAGGTTAAGGAAACCCAAGTAATAAGATCCCGGGTATGATCCCTCAAACGATAAACGAAAACAAAAGTTAAGCGAACCGTATAACAGATCAGTGGTCATTAACCAAGTATTTAGAAGCTAATCAAAGAGGTTAGTGAGGATGATGTCATCAAACCAACAAGAAGAGGACAAGTGTGGGATGATGACATAAGGGGATGACATGAGCATGACAAAAAGGGAAGGAAGTGTTGGTTGATTCTAAACCTTACAAAATTCACCATGGTTAAAAGTAATTAATCAAAACAAAAGCAACCAACCAAGGCAAGCAAAACAAATCACAAAAACACAACTTGACTTCTTTTTTTTTCATCTTGAAGCTCTTGGCCTCTTTCTTAAGAAATGGAAAGTCCAAGCTCCTCCACTTGCTAATTTACAAGGTAATTATCCTAGCTTCTCCTGGTTAAGTTACATACTTTCTAGGAATCTTAGCTTCAAAATTCTTTCCTAGCATTTTCTATAAATCATTCAAGAAGATGGTGAATAGTACTTTCTTGAAATTAATTTTTGTGTTCTTGATTTCTTTGAAAGATCAAGCTTGTAGGAGGATAGATTAAGGCTTCCATGGGCATTCCACGGATCTTTCATGGATTAAAAGCTTCAAGGAAGGTATAACTCTTCATGATCTTAGTCTTAAGTTTGGTTGTTTGGATTTCCTAATGTTTAGATGATGGGTTAGTGTAATGGGTGTGTAATCATGTTTAGAGCTTTGTTTAGTAAGTGGTTTTGTTGATTTTGGAGTTAGGAGTGATACTTGTTGGATTTAAAGTTCTTGGTCACATTTTTGACTTGGTTTAGATGAATAAGTTGAGATATTGAGTTATGGTTGAATGATATTGTATTGTGGTTGAATGATGGTGGAATGGTGATGATTTGTGGTGGTTTGATATTGATTGGAGTGGTATAAAATTTGGTAATCGCGTAAACATAGCCGTCGTAATGCCCGATTTACCTTAGACTGTTTTTGTTCTTAACATCAGGACCCGTGAACTCACTGTTAGGTGTTGACCATTGCCATCTTTAGATAGTTCATGTTACAAGCTTCGTTTTGATATGTGGTTCGCTTGAATCCGATGTACGGTTTAGGAGAAACGACCGTTTTAAGTAACGGCGTTTCGCGAACGAACCATTACCCCTCGCCTTACTTTGGAACATAAGTTAAAGACCTTAAAGGACTAATTGGAGTATGAATCATTTATGTAAAGTGTATTAGGCAGTTGGTAAGGCACTCGCAAAAGAATCGCCTTAAGACCCTTAATGGTTAATTTATTAAAAATGGTGGAGCCGAGGGTACTCGAGCGACTTAAGAGAATCGTTGAGCGCAAAGCGAGTGTTAGAGTCTAATTGGTTAAAGTATAGATTCATAAGCGATTTTGGTTTAATTCCAACTTATATGTTGTTTATAGGTTACCAGACTCGTCCCAAGCCATTTGTCACCCCCAGTCGCTCAGGCAAGTTTTCTACCCGTTATACTGTTGTTATGATGTATACATATATATATGCATTATCTTGTGATAGATGCATGATGGTTAATTAGCAAATCTTGCGATATATTGGAGCATGTGATATGGTATATATGCATGTCTGTTTCGTAATCTTGATATATATCTGTTGATTCAATTGCTTATAGTTGTATAATACCTATGCTAGAGATAAGCAGTAGTTGCGTATACCCTTAGTAGAGGGGACCCAAAGGTGAACATTTTCTAAAACTGGAAACCGGGAGTCGATGTTCCCGAGTATATTATATATATATATATATTTATATATATATATTGATATAGTTTTCAAAACTATTAATCGAATAAGTTTTATTCGATAAATTTATTTTATTTAATGAATATTAGTTGAATATTCATTCGAGGACTTATGACTCCGTTTATTTTATTTAATGAATATTATTTTGAATATTCATTCGAGGACTTAAGACTCCGTTTATTTTAATTAATGAATATTAGTTGAATATTCATTCGAGGACTTATGACTCCGTTTATTTTATTTAATGAATATTATTTTGAATATTCATTCGAGGACTTAAGACTCTGTTTATTTTATTTAATGAATATTATTTTGAATATTCATTCGAGGACTTAAGACTCCGTTTATTTTAATTAATGAATATTAGTTGAATATGTATTCGAGGACTTATGACTCCGTTTATTTACTAAATAATATTCTTTACTTTATTAAAGAATAATGTTTCGATAATCAAACTTATTTTCGATTATTCAAATAAAGATCATACTTTCGTATAAGTATATCTTTGGTTATTTAATATTCATTTCAAGTATGAGTTTTAAAACTTCTACTTCAATTATTTTTATAAAGATTATTCTTTATGGGAATATTATTTAAATAATAATATTCAGATATTTTCTAATATATTGGGACTGATTTATTTTATTAAATCAGCATTACTCCAAACATTCTTAAAAATGTTTTCGAGTCTTCAAAATGATTTTAAAAGTTAGAGCGGATCCCAAAACTCGTTTTCAAATTTAAGCTCTTCCTATCAAAGGGGACTTGAATACTCGCTCAAAAATCTAAGGGATCCGGCTCTGTGGTGTATTTTATATTCGCAACATGGTTGTTGTTTTGAGAAAACAATTTGATTACTTGCCCAATATTCGGGAAGTAAGTCCATCTGATTGAGTCGGCATAAGCGACAGGCCGGGGTACGGTCTATGAAGGTGTAAGATGCTGGGTGACAGTCCATCCACGCGTGAGTGGCCGGGTAACTGTAATATCCGTGATATATCGTGTAATTATTTTTGCTATTAAATAAATATTATGTGTGTTCAGTATCTATTCTGTGAATTAACTGTTAAGTGTTATTTGTATTTGAATATTCAAAAATAGTATTAATTGAGTATTTCAATTTTTATATGTCCAAAATAAAATATAGATAATTGTCATATCTTCCTAATTATTATTATGTTGATTTATGAATTTATATGAATCATATGAAATTTATAAAATCTTTTTCCGAGTATTTAAAATCTATTTTATAAAAACGGGAACCAACCGACGTCAACCGTTGTTACGTTTTTGGAACCCGAAACTCTCCCGAGAACTCCTTCCTAACCTAATTGTAATATTCCGAGCATTTTCCATGTTTTGACTTTTTCGATCCGGCGTACGGTTTATCCTGCGCGGGTCCCGGCGTAACATTTTCGATACAATATTCGTTTCGGTAAATCAATAAAACCCGTATTTTCGATAAACGGGAGCTTTTTATTAAACTATCACAATTATCACTTCGTAATACGTGTAATCAGGCGTTGAGACCAAGACCGCAATAAAAATTGTACTGATTTGGATAATTATCCCGAAAACCGATACCGTTTGGATCAGTTTTTACAAATAAACGTACCGTTTTATATCCGGAATGATCCAACGGGATACTAATTTCCCCTAAATATAAATAGCCTTTTACCGTATTTTATTTCGTATCAAAATCATTTGCAGATAGATAATTATATAATTTTACAGAGAAAAATCATATATTCATAAACCTTTCTGAGAATCAAACCACGTATTCAAGGTGTTAGTGAAATCCGTTTGGAAAGTTGGAGTAACCAATTTGAAGGTCTCAAGGAGTACTATCAGATTCCAGGACCTGTTTTATAGCAGAATCAAAGGTTGATTTTATATAAATTTAATTATTTTTGAATTATTTTTATGAAAAATATGAATTTTTGTTCGGATGATTGTTTGGATGATTTGATGATTGCATGTGGTAGAGCTTGTTTTCCTGATGATTTTGATATATTATACGTCTGATTTGGAGTTCAATAACATGCTCAAAAGTAGGTTTAATTTTCGAATTTCAAAATTAGGGTTTATAGTCCGTATGAATGTTTTCAATTGAAATTTGGGGGTTTTTGATTCAAGGGTTAATAGCTGTTAATTTATAGTGGGTTGTGTTCCTTATGAAATTTGCAATCGATTGGTATATAGCTCGTTAACAGAGGATTAATGGATCGAAGGGAGTTGTGTTTTGAAAGTTTTCGATGTTCGCCGGAAACCGGCGATGTTCTTGGCCAATTTCCGGCCAGAACAGAGATGATTATTGAGTTTTGATTGCATGAATAAGTTGCTGGTAACCTATAGATTTAATCTGGACAGTTTGGTGGCCTGAGGTGGCCGGAATCGTGTTCTCCGGCCACACTCCGGCGAGTCGACGACTGGGCTAGCAAAATTGCAAACAGGCCCCTGTAGTTTTGTAGATGATGAAGTTTAGTCCCTGTAGTTTGTAAAGTTTTCAAAAATAGGATTCCTGTTTATAAAATATTTAAAAATCATATTTCCTATTTATTTTTATTATAAAAATTCATTTTTAATTTCTGAAAATTCTAAAAATTAGTATTTTAATTCCGAAAATTATTTTTAATTCAAAAATAAATCTGAATTAATTAGTTAATTAATTTCAGTTGATTTTTAATTGATTAATTGGTCAATTAATTCAAAAATTAATTGATTAATTGATTTAATTAATTATTAATTGATTTTAATTAATTATTTAATTAGTTATAATTATTTAAAAATGATTTAAAAATTCCGAAAAATAGTTTCGAGCTTTAAAATATTATTCTAAATTATTTCCAAGGCTCGATAATTATTACAAAATTGTTTCGGAGCCAGAATTGGCCAACCGAACCCTGTTTATTAACCCGAAATTGATCCAACGACCCATATTAATTCTGAAAAATACTTTAAAAATCATTTTAAATACACAAAAGCATATTTAGGACCCGAGACTTCTTTATAAATGATATGTCATTGATTACGTGATGTATTATGTGTTATACGTGACTTGTTGATTGATTATCGGTCTATATATTCGGTGTTTACTTGGTTATTGCATAACTTTCAATCCGTTAATCGGATTTGGGTGAAACGAAGGGTAGATAGAAGTATGTGTTGAATAGAATCCTATGAGTTGATGTTTGATAGATGCTTATTTTATGTGAGCAGAAGAGGCAAGACGTAGGAAAGGGAAACATGTAGTTGAGGAGTAAACCGATTGTGATTGGAAGCGAGTGCAGGATAGTAAGCTAATACCAGGCAAGTGTTTTGAACTTTCTCGAGATATTGTTGTACTTGATAGCCTTGTTGACATTGCAAGTGCTTTGAAGCACAGAAACCTAAACCCTGATTTCAGTTATTGTTCTTGAGCCACGAACCATATTCTTTCTAAGCCATTGATTATTGTATACCCAAACACCAACCACAAATCTACGATACTACTCCACAAATACATACAAACTAAATACCAAACACTGAACTGAATTATTATATACTCAACCCATGGTATCTTATGCTTTGAAAGACCAAATTCTTGAAACCATGAAACAGTGATTCCTTTGTTATCCAATTCTTTCATTACCCAACATCCGAGCCTTGAAAGTACCTTGTTGATCCACACAAGGGTTGAAACCCTTTCATTGTTAAACACTCACTGTTATTAATGATTCTAATTATTGTTTATTATTGTTTAATTTTGTTATTATGTTAGAATTGTATTGTTTTTATAAAATTGTGGACCAGATTCGTGGTCAGACCATATAATGGTCAACTTAGGCCAATGTGTGCCTTGGATCCAGTAGTTAGAGCAATGTTGTGTGCTTTGCTCGGGGTTAGTGCGTGACTGATCAACAACCTAACCTTGGTTTTAAAATAAAAATATAGTATCCAATTCTAAATCATAATCCATTGTTCACTTGATATCATAACCATATTCACTTGATGATCATTATTCTCAGTTTTGTCATTGTTACTTGCTGAGCTAGTTAGCTCATTTGTGCGATGTTGTTTATACTCTTTCCAGTTAAGAAGGAACCAGTTGGTAGCAAGGATCCCCAGTCCAATGCGAGAGCTAGGGATTAAGGCTATTGAAGCTGCTAGTAGACTTCTTTTGGAATAATGTAAATTGTAAAAGTTTGTAATATGTTTAATACTCAGTTCGAGTTTGAATGGTTGGGATTTAATCGGTATGTAATATATTAGTGTGTTTGGCTTGTGTGCATAATTTAACCTGTTGCGATCCGTGGTAGTTGGTAAGTAGGGTCATTGCATATTATTATTATCTTTAGTATTGTTATAAGCAGGTTATAAATAAGGTGTGTGTGTGGAACCCAAACTTCTGACCCGGGTTTGGAGGGCGCCACAGTTTTGGTATCAGAGCTACAGGTTATAAGCCACTGACACAAGCCTAGGTTGACGGGGTAGGGGGTTAGGATTAGAAGTAAGGCATAGGATGATGGAACGTCGAGAGGTTGAGTGTTATGGTATAACCGGTATTAGTATAGTTCGCGTCATGGTTCGAGATTCTTATATTGCGATATAATTTCAGATAGCAGCGATGGCCGACTCTTTTATTCCTATATCATCTGATCACTCAGAGCCTTCAGTTGGAGCACCAGCATCGGATCCACGTCCTGTTATTCCACCAACATTGGCTATTCTACCTCCACCGGTGTTGCAGCCCGTACCACTGCAGGCTATTCCACCTCCAGGCATGAGGCCACTTGTTAGAGGACCCCCACCAGCTGATTCAAATTCCACTGGGTATTCAGTTGCGAGTGCCCCCTTCCAGACTACATTGCCCCCAGTTACTTATTACCGGTATAAGGCCCTTCTATTGGAGCGTGATTCGTTGTTGGCTCAGATCAGAGAGTTATAGCATATCATCAGGACTACAGATGTGGATCGTTGTGTGAGGGAGCTTCGAGAGGAGATTCATGTGACACGGAGGGTCCTTGAGGCTAGGCTACATGGAGCTACACTACCTGGCAGAGGCCCTGATGCACTGATGGGCTGGGCTACTGAGGTGATGAAGGACTTTGAGAGGCTGGCAGTACCAGAGTTTCCTTGGAGTTGAGACAGAAACTCAGAGATGGAGATGCGGAGCAGTGTTGTTGTGATTACATAGTATGTACAGTAGTGTGTAGTGTGTATCAGTAGACTTTTGAGTTGTATTTATAGACTAGCGATACTGACTAGTGATTAGGTTGTTGTACCCTTTTGCTTTTACTTCCGAAGTATTTTTACGTTTGTACTACCTAAAACTTTTGATCTATATATCAGTACCTTTTCTTTTCCAGCACTGTCGATTACTTTATCGCACCTGTTTTACTTTACCTTATTTATTGCACCAGTATACCCTGTGATACCATGTACCCTATTTTCCATAACTATTTTATATTCTGTAAAGAAGCATGCAATTTACTTAGTTACAATTGTTTTCAAAAAAAAAGAAGAGATATTCCTGTTTTACAAAACTTTTCCTTTATGCAAAGATTTGATTCAAAAGCTAAATAAATTGATTGATTCTTTACAGAAAATGCCTCCCAGAAGAAATACCCGCACCCACACCCAGAATGAAGAAACCAACAACAACAACAATAACAACCAAGATGAGACAAACCAGAATATGAACCCAGGACCCATAGACCCAATAATAGCCCAGATTCTCTAAATCTTGGCCCAACAAATAGTTCACCTGGCACAACAACAACAAAGACAGACCAATCCCTAGGTAACTTTCAAAAATTTTCAGGCAGTAAACCCACCAGAATTCAAGGGTTCCTTAGAGCCAATTAAAGCAAATGTGTGGTTAAAGGAAATATAGAAGGCATTTGCCTTGGTAAAAGTGAAAGAGGAGCAGAAGGTTGAGTTTGCAAGTTACTATTTGAAGAATGAGGCCACCTACTGGTGGGAGATGGTGAAGACATTGGAAGGTACAGATGTTATTACTTGGGAGAGGTTTAAGGAATTATTTCTGGAAAAGTATTTTCCTCAGTTTGTTCAAGATCAGATGGAGCTGAAGTTTTTAGAGTTAAAGCAAGGAACTATGTCGGTGGCAGATTATGAGAGTAAATTTGAAGCATTGTCACGGTATATGCCATCGTATGTTGATACTGATAGAAAGAAAGCTAAGAGATTCCAGCAAGGCTTGAAGCCATGGATTAGAGGGAAGGTAGCTATTTTTGAGTTGGAGACTTATGCAGGGGTTGTACAGAAGGCTATGATTGCGGAGACCGAAAGTGAGATGTCATAGAAGGAAAAAGAGAGCAAGAAAAGGAAGGTTGAGGGAAGTGAGGGTCAGTTACACCCAGGGAAGTTTCCAAACTTTAAGAAGGGCAAGTTCCAGCCAGGGAGAAATTTTAATTTCAGGAGACAAAATGCAGGAGACGGAGGCCAGGGCAACCGTCCAGCTAATGTGAATCAGCCGAATCAGTTGAGATTAACTTTTCTAGATTGTCAAGTTTGTGGAAAGAAGCATGGAGGAGTTTGTAACAAGTTGAATGTGGTATGTTTCAAATGCAACCAAAAAGGGCACTATTCGAGGGAGTGCCGAAATCAGCCAGCTAGAGAGCCAGCAAATAAGGATCAGCCTATCCGAAATCCAGCAGTAAAGGTTCCAGCCATTGGATTTACGTGCTTCAAATGTGAAAAGCCAGGACATATGGCAAGGGATTGCAAGATATCAGCCCCAGTCAGTAATGCATTGAGGATTATGGGATCTACCCCAGCAGTAAATGAGGCTCCAAGGGCTAGAGTTTTCGACATGTCAGTGAAGGATGCTATCCAGGATACAGATGTCGTGGCAGGTACGCTCATTTTGAATTCTTTATGTGCCAAAGTGTTAATAGATTCGGGAGCAACTCGATCGTTTATTTCACAAGATTTTGTTAGCAAGTTAAATTGTCCAGTAGAGTATTTAAATGAAATAATGACTGTGGAATTAGCAAATCAAGAACGTGTAACTGTGAATCAAGTTTGTGGGAATTGTGAGGTTGAGATTTCTGGTAGTAAGTTTTGTGTAGATTTGATACCATTTAAGTTAGGAGAATTTGACGTTATATTAGGAATGGATTGGTTATCTGAGCATGATGCCCAGATAGATTGTCGAAATAAGAAGGTAATGGTGAAGATGCCTGACGAAAAGATAGTAACGTTCAAGGGACAGAAACAAGTAAAGAAGTTCTTAACAATAATTCAAGCTAAGAAGTTATTATGGCAATGATGCAAGCATTTTATAGCATACTTGATTGACAAGAGTCAGGACCTAGCAAAACTTGAAGATATTCCAGTTGTGAATGAATTTCCAGACGTGTTTCCCGACGAATTGCCAGGACTTCCTCCAGATAGGGAAATTGAATTTTCGATCGACTTAACACCTGGAACAGAACCAGTATCCAAGGCCCCGTACAGAATGGCGCCTGTTGAGATGAAAGAGCTAGCGAAGCAGTTGCAGGAGTTGTTAGAGAAAGGAGTAATCAGACCCAGTGTATCCCCGTGGGGAGCACCGGTATTATTTGTCAAGAAGAAAGATGGAAGCATGAGACTATATATCGACTATAGGGAGCTCAACAAGCTTACAATCAAGAATAAGTATCCGTTACCTAGAATTGATGATTTGTTTGACCAATTGAAGGGAGCCAAGTATTTCTCCAAGATCGATTTAAGATCGGGATATCATCAACTGAAGATCAAGCCAGAAGATATACCAAAGACAGCTTTTCGAACAAGGTATGGACATCATGAATTTCTAGTAATGTCTTTTGGATTGACCAACGCCCCGGCAGCATTTATGGACCTGATGAACAGAATTTTCAAGGAATATTTGGACAAGTTCGTTATTGTATTTATAGATGATATTTTGATCTATTCAAAGACAGAAGAGGATCATGCGGAACATTTAAGGACAGCTTTGGAGATTTTAAGGAAAAAGAAGTTGTATGCTAAATTCTCGAAGTGTGAATTTTGGTTACAAGAGGTTCAGTTCTTAGGACACATAGTTACTAATGAAGGGATCAAAGTGGACCCGGCAAAGATCGAGGCAATTACGAATTGGGAAAGACCGAGAACACCCACCGAGGTAAGAAGTTTCCTAGGATTGGCGGGATATTATCGTCGATTTGTTCAAAATTTCTCAAGGATTGCCAGACCATTAACAAAGCTTACACGAAAGAATGAGAAGTTTATATGGAATGATAAATGCGAGAAAAGTTTTCAGGAATTGAAGTGACGATTAATCACGGCACCTGTTTTGTCACTTCCAGACGATCAAGGGAATTTCGTAATTTATAGTGATACTTCTCACAAAGGATTAGGATGTGTTCTTATGCAGCACGACAAGGTAATTGCGTATGCGTCAAGGCAATTGAAACCACACGAACAGAAGTACCCTAATCATGATTTGGAGTTAGCAGCCATAGTATTTGCTTTGAAGATTTGGAGACATTATCTGTATGGAGAGAAATGTGAGATTTATACGGATCACAAAAGTTTGAAGTATATATTTACCCAGAAGGAACTTAATATGAGGCAAAGGAGATGGTTAGAATTGATCAAGGATTATGATTGCTCGATTAATTATCATCCCGGTAAGGCGAACGTTGTAGCAGACGCGTTAAGTCGGAAGGAAAGGTTAAATGTGTTATCCGTACCTGAAGAGATATATAAAGAATTTCAGAAATTAGAATTGGAGATTAAAATTTGCAAGCCTGAGGAAGCAAAAGTGTACAATATGATTTTCCAACCGAAGTTATGGGAGAAAATAAAGAAATGCCAGAAAGAGGTAATGGATCAAGATATAAATCGTTTGGCAGGTGAGGAATTATGCACGCAACAAGATGACCAAGGTATTCTGAGGTTTTCATCTAGAATTTGGATTCCACCGGTGACGGAGTTAAAGAATAAAATTCTACAGGAAGCACATAATTCAAGGTATTCCATCCATCCAGGAAGTACCAAGATGTATAGAGATTTAAAAAAGAATTATTGGTGGCCAGACATGAAGAAGGAAATTGCGGAATGGGTTAGGAAATGTTATTCCTGTCAGAGGGTTAAAGCAGAGCATCAGAGACCAAGCGGATTGCTACAGCCATTGGAGATTCCAGAATGGAAATGGGAACACATTGCCATGGATTTTATAGTTGGATTACCAAGGACAAGGGCTAATCATGATGCCATTTGGGTTATAGTGGATAAACTTACCAAGTCAGCTCATTTTCTGCCTATAAATGAAAGATTTTCGCTCGACAAGTTAGTCCATATGTACCTAAAAGAAATTGTAGTTTGTCATGGAGTTCTAGTGTCTATCATATCTGATCGAGATCCAAGGTTTAACTCAAGATTCTGGAAGAGTTTTCAAGAATGTTTGGGAACAAGATTGAATATGAGTACGGCCTATCACCCGCAGACGGACGACCAAAGTGAAAGAACGATCCAGACAATCGAGGACATGTTACGTGTTTGTGCTATTGATTTCAAAGGAAGTTGGGACAAGCATTTACCCCTGGTAGAGTTTGCTTATAACAACAGTTATCACGCCAGCATTGGGATGCCACCCTATGAAGCCCTTTATGGACGCAAATGTAGATCTCCAGTATATTAGGACGAAGTAGGAGAACGCAAAATACTCAGACCTGAATTAGTGCAGCAGACAAAGGAAGTTGTTGAAATTATCCAGAAGAGATTATTAGCCGCACAAAATCATCAGAGAAAGTATGCAGACCAGTCAAGGAAGGACATGGAATTTGAAGAAGGGAGCTTGGTATTATTGAAAGTATCACCATGGAAAGGACTAACGAGGTTTGGGAAGAAAGGGAAGTTAAGCCTAAGATATGTCGGACCTTTTGAGATTTTAAAGCGCATTGGCAAAGTAGCTTATGAGTTGGCGTTACCACCGCACATGGAGCACATTCACAATGTTTTTCACGTATCGATGCTCAAGAAATATAATCCAGACTCCAGGCATGTAATAGAATATGAGCCAATAGAGCTTCAGGCAGATTTGTCATATGTAGAGAGTCCGATAGAGATTCTAGAGGAGCGAGAGAAGGTATTAAGGAATAAAGTGGTAAAGTTAGTAAGAGTATTGTGGAGAAACCCAAAGGTTGAAGAGTCAACCTGGGAGTTAGAAAGTGATATGAGAGAAAAGTACCCTCATTTGTTTTCTTAAGAGATTCTGAGGACAGAATCCTTTTAAGGGGGGAAGGATTTAATATCCGGGATATATCGTGTAATTATTTTTGCTATTAAATAATTATAATGTGTGTTCAGTATCTATTCTGTGAATTAACTGTTAAGTGTTATTTGTATTTGAATATTCAAAAATAGTATTAATTGAGTATTTCAATTTTTATATGTCCAAAATAAAATATAGATAATTGTCATATCTTCCTAATTATTATTATGTTGATTTATGAATTTATATGAATCATATGAAATTTATAAAATCTTTTTTCGAGTATTTAAAATCTATTTTATAAAAACGGGAACCAACCGACGTCAACCGTTGTTACGTTTTTGGAACCCGAAACTCTTCCGAGAACTCCTTCCTAACCTAATTGTGATATTCCGAGCATTTTCCATGTTTCGACTTTTTCGATCCGGCGTACGGTTTGTCCTGCGCGGGTCCCGGCGCAACATTTTCGATACAATATTCATTTCGGTAAATCAATACAACCCGTATTTTCGATAAACGGGAGCTTTTTATTAAACTATCACAATTATCACTTCGTAATACGTGTAACCAGGCGCTGAGACCAAGACCGCAGTACAAATTGTACTAATTTGGATAATTATCCCGAAAACCGATACCGTTTGGATCAGTTTTTACAAATAAACGTACCGTTTTATATTCGGAATAATCCAAAGGGATACTAATTTCCCGTAAATATAAATAGCCTATTACCGTATTTTATTTCGTATCAAAATCATTTGCAGACAGATAATTATATAATTTTACAGAGAAAAATCATATATTCATAAACCTTTCTGAGAATCAAACCACAAATTCAAGGTGTTAGTGAAATCCGTTTGGAAAGTTAGAGTAACCAATTTGAAGGTCTCAAGGAGTACTATCAGATTCCAGGACCTGTTTTACTGCAGAATCAAAGGTTGATTTTATATAAATTTAATTATTTTCGAATTATTTTTATGAAAAATATGAATTTTTGTTCGGATGATTGTTTGTATGATTTGATGATTGCATGTGGTAGAGCTTGTTTTCTAGATGATTTTGATATATTATACGTCTGATTTGGAGTTCAATAACATGCTCAAAAGTAGGTTTAATTTTCGAATTTCAAAATTAGGGTTTATAGCCCGTATGAATGTTTTCAATTGAAATTTGGGGGTTTTTGATTCAAGGGTTATTAGCTGTTAATTTATAGTGGGTTGTGTTCCTTATGAAATTTGCAATCGATTGGTATATAGCTCGTTAACAGAGGATTAATGGATCGAAGGGAGTTGTGTTTTGAAAGTTTTCGATGTTCGCCGGAAATCGGCGATGTTCTTGGCCAATTTCCGGCCAGAACAGAGATGATTATTGAGTTTTGATTGCATGAATAAGTTGCTGGTAACCTATAGATTTAATCTGGACAGTTTGGTGGCCTGAGGTGGCCGGAATCGTGTTCTCCGGTCACACTCCGGCGAGTCGACGGCTGGGCTGGCAAAATTGCAAACATGCCCCTATAGTTTTGTAGATGATGAAGTTTAGTCCCGGTAGTTTGTAAAGTTTTCAAAAATAGGATTCCTGTTTATAAAATGTTTAAAAATCATATTTCCTATTTATTTTTATTATAAAAATTCATTTTTAATTTCTGAAAATTCTAAAAATTAGTATTTTAATTCCGAAAATTATTTTTAATTCAAAAATAAATCTGAATTAATTAGTTAACTAATTTCAGTTGATTTTTAATTGATTAATTGGTCAATTAATTCAAAAATTAATTGATTAATTGATTTAATTAATTATTAATTGTTTTTAATTAATTATTTAATTAGTTATAATTATTTAAAAATGATTTAAAAATTCCGAAAAATAGTTTCGAGCTTTAAAATATTATTCTAAATTATTTTCAAGGCTCGATAATTATTACAAAATTGTTTCGGAGCCAGAATTGGTCAACCGAACCCTGTTTATTAACCCGAAATTGATCCAACGACCCGTATTAATTCTGAAAAATACTTTAAAAATAATTTTAAATACACGAAAGCATATTTAGGACTCGAGACTTCTTTATAAATGATATGTCATTGATTACGTGATGTATTATGTGTTATACGTGACTTGTTGATTGATTATCGGTCTATATATTCGGTGTTTACTTGGTTATTGCATAACTTTCAATCCGTTAATCGGATTTGGGTGAAACGAAGGGTAGATAGAAGTATGTGTTGAATAGAATCCTATGAGTTGATGATTGATAGATGCTTATATTATGTGAGCAGAAGAGGCAAGACATAGGAAAGGGAAACAGGTAGTTGAGGAGTAAAACGATTGTGATTGGAAGCGAGTGTAGGATAGTAAGCTAATACCAGGCAAGTGTTCTGAACTTTCTCGAGATATTGTAGTACTTGATAGTCTTGTTGACATTGCAAGTGCTTTGAAGCACAAAAACCTAAACCCTGATTCCGGTTATTGTTCATGAGCCATGAACCATATTCTTTCTAAGCCATTGATTATTGTATACCCAAACACGAACCACAAATCTACGATACTACTCCACAAATACATACAAACTAAATACCAGACACTGAACTGAATTATTATATACTCAACCCATTGTATCTTATGCTTTGAAAGACCAAATTCTTGAAACCATGAAACATTGATTCCTTTAGTATCCAATTCTTTCATTACCCAACATCCAAGCCTTGAAAGTACCTTGTTGATCCACACAAGGGTTGAAACCCTTTCATTGTTAAACATTCACTGTTATTAATGATTCTGATTATTGTTTATTATTGTTTAATTTTGTTATTATGTTAGAATTGGATTGTTTTTATAAAATTGTGGACCAGATTCGTGGTCAGACCATATAATGGTCAAGTTAGGCCAATGTGTGCCTTGGATCCAGTAGTTAGAGCAATGCTGTGTGCTTTGCTCGGGGTTAGTGCGTGACTGATCAGCAGCCTAACCTTGGTTTTAAAATAAAAATATAGTATCCAATTCTAAATCATAATCCATTGTTCACTTGATATCATAACCATATTCACTTGATGATCATTATTCTCAGTTTTGTCATTGTGACTTGCTGAGCTAGTTAGCTCATTTGTGTGATGTTGTTTATACTCTTTCCAGTTACAAAAGGAACCAGTTGGTAGCAAGGATCCCCAATCCAGTGCGAGAGCTAGGGATTAAGGCTGTTGAAGCTGAGCTAGTAGACTTCTTTTGGAATAATGTAAATTGTAAAAGTTTGTAATATGTTTAATACTCAGTTCGAGTTTGAATGGTTGGGATTTAATCAGTATGTAATATATTAGTGTGTTTGGCTTGTGTGCATACTTTAACCTGTTGCGATCCATGGTAGTTGGTAAGTAGGGTCATTGCATATTATTATTATCTTTAGTATTGTTATAAGCAGGTTATAAATAAGGTGTGTGTGTGGACCCCAAACTTCTGACCCGGGTTTGGAGGGCGCCACAGTAACGGTCTAACGCGAGGTCCTAATGCGGCCAGGGTGATGACCGGCGAGGAATTCATCCATCTACAGTAGAAAAGGTTACTTATTGATATCTTTGCCTGATTAGCAAGATATCGGGTTTATGCCAAAATTCTTTTCTTTCCAAATTCATTGGATATTGTAACTCTGTTCATACTTTACATGACAGAGGTTTTCAGGAAATGTATGGGAGATATATATGAATATATATATATATATCGGGACTTAATGAAGTATCTCGTAACTTCATTTCATTCAATGATATTTCAAAGATTGAATCTATTCAAGTCTTATCTTGTAGTCTCATCAGTGTGATGAACTTTTGAAACTGATGATACCTTGAACGGTGGTAGTTCAAGTAGTATCCGGAAAAGATATAAGTATATTGGAGTATCTTGTAACTTCATCTTTTCAACTTATATTTGGTTAATGATTATCTTATGCATGACAAAGATTTTCACAAAAACGTTGAGACAAGGCTAGATATATGAGATCACCTTGCAACGATATTTTTATACAGTTATAAACTGGAACTCTGTGTATATTATACATGTCAGAGGATTTCAATGATTATGAAAAGTATATATACTTATATATACTGAATATTTTGTGACTTGGTCGAGTTAAGATATCAACTTGGTTCATTTCTTCTTGACCAAGACTTTCATGAGTACTATGAGAATGCTCATATATTGTTAATTATTATACATATTATTTCGGTGGGCTTGTTGCTCACCCTTGCTTTCTTCTTTTGATCACACAACAACAGATAGAAAAGATGAACATGACCAAGCTTCCAATTCGCAAGCGGTTAGGAAACGTTCCGCAGTTTTCTGGAAGCGTTGATGCCGCCGTAGCTGAGGTAGGAGCTACCAATAGGCTAGGTTTTCAACTATTGATGAACCAGACTTATTTATAATATGAATTGTAATAATGGCAAGGAATATGTAAATTATTCAGAAACCCTTTTAAGGTGTAACGGTTTATAATTGTGGAATAAAATGACTTGTGTTATTTTTGGTATTCATCTCTGAGACTATAACTTGTGGTGTGTGTGTGTATATTGTGGGGTCACAGTACTCAGTAGTTGGTTGACTGTTAAGATTAAGTATTGATAAGGGAAATGGAACTCGTGACAACCCGAATCCCCGACCCCGAATTTGGGGGTGTTACAGAAATGGTATCAGAGCCAAGCGTTATAAACCTCAGAGATGATGTGACGTTAAGATAATAAGTTCACTAAGATAATAAGAACTCTTGCCAAGTTCATAGTTGGGCTACCTAACGTAGTACTGACAGTTAAAACCCTTATGGGAACCCTTATAAATATCGTGATAGAAGCGTAGTTCATTATTGTATATAGTAGCGGGACTCCGAACCCTGAGGTTGAGGAGCAACAGCGCGATGATGTTTTATTACTGATTAGGGATCGGATTATTGATCCAATAGAACACCCTAATGAGGGACCGGATGATATTCATATTGCAGATGTAGCGGTTGAGGATGTTGCCCCAGAAGGGATTGTTGTTGAGAAGGATCTCGTCGAAGATCCTAACAAGACTGAAGAGATGATCGCTAAGGAATTGATAACCATGGTTAGGGTGACTACCAGAGGTAGGATTGGCCGGTCACTGCCGGAGGTTCGTTCAAGTTTGTAAAGATAGTGGCCCCTTTAACGCGGCTTACTCGTCAGACTGAGAAGTTCGAATGGACAGAGAAATGCCAGAACAACTTTTAAGAACTGAAGCAAAGGTTGGTGACGTCCCCTCTGTTGGCGTTGCTGGATGGAAAATGAGATTTTGTGAAGTGTAGTGACGCTTTGCATAAGGAATTAGGGTGCTTCTTATACAGCACAGCAAGGTAATCGCGTACGCGTCAAGACAATTAAGGGAATATAAAATTCGATATCCCCACCCATGAGCTTGGGCTCGTGGCAATAGTTTTGCCCTAAAGATTGGAGGCACTACTTGTATGGAGAGAAGTGCGAGATTTACACAAGCCATAAGTGCTCTAGTACATTTTCACGCAGAAAGAGCTCAACATGCGCAAAATGAGGTGGTTAGAGCTAATCAAGGATTACGATTATGAGATTCTTTATCATCCAGGGAAAGCCAAAATGGTGGCTAATGCCCTTAGTAGAAAGGAGAAACTCAAGATGATATTGTCTCTAAGAGAGTTGATTAGAGATTTTGAGAAAATGGAAATAGAAGTGAACGCAACCGGAGCCGGTACCGAAAAGCTGTTTGAGATCGCTATGCGGTCTGGATTATTGGAAAATATAATATTGTGCCAAGAAAAAGTGATGAATGAAGGCAGAGAGTCAATGACTGGAGAAGAGATTAATACCAAGAAAGATGATAAGGGAATAACGAGGTATTCTTACAGAATTTGGGTTTCAAACGTTTAAGAGCGTAAGGACTGGATCTTAGATGAAATCCATAGCTCAAGGAATAAGATTTAAGGCAAACCCCGAATGTGATAGTCAGGGAGGTTTCCATTAAGAAAGAAGGAGCCCATAACATAATGAAGTGGAAAACAAGGATTTTAACGTATAAGATAACCCTAAGTATGGAAGAAGGATGAAACATTTCATACTAAGGAAACAGAAAGTCGAGTAAGGAAAGGAGACCTGAGACGGTACTCCTATATGCCAATTCATGGACATGTCTAAAAAGAACTTAGACTATTATCCCCAACCACCACCCTGAGGAGATAGTGCGGATGGAAATTCTTTCAGGACCTTTAAGTCGCTAAGCTCTCAGAGTTCCAAGGAACAAGCAAACCCAGTAGAGGCGAGAGCCTGGCTAAAGGAAATATAGGAATCATTTGAGATTCTAAATGATGGACGAATCACAAAAGTCTGTTTTTGTCACTTACCCTCCTAAGAGAGAGGCCACCCGCTGGTAAAAGGCCAAGGAAGTCACGGAGCCAGAGGTTATGATAAACTGATTAAAGTTCAGTCAATTGTTTTTGAGAAAGTAATCCCCAAGGTTATGGAGATAGTGTAAAAGCTTTAGAGCCAGAACAAAGGCAGAAGAGTATGATGAATTATGAATCTAAGTTGTAAAAGTTGTCAAGATTCGTTCTGAGGACACGAATCCAGAATGACGGGATGTTTGAAATCAATGCTTATGTTGTGTTGGTTCATGAAATAATGATAAGAGAAAGGAAAATAAAAAGAAACTGAAGTGGAAAGGAATATAAAGGCAATAGAGTTTGAGGAATGATAAGGGAGTTGGGTATGAGGAAACCCTAAAGATTCGTAGCAATAGAAATAGAAAAGTATGTAATCATCAGGATGAGGGTGATTCACCATGAGTTAAAGTTAATGATTAAATGAATAAGAGATACATATATTTTATCCCCTATAAGTTGGGAGGATTCGAGGAAACCTTGAGATAGTTCGAAGGATAAATAATGAGACGCGGATAGACTGAGGAGACAAGGAAGTAAGAAATTAGGAAAATTGGATGAAGGAAGTGACCTTCAAGAATGTGAAGTGTAAGACCGGTGGCTTGATACCCAGAAAGGGAGATGCCAGGTATGAAAGATATCCCAACATTGAGATGACTATTGAGATAAACAACAAAAGTAAATAAGGAATTATTAAGAAGAAGTTTACGTTGAACACGACCAATATCTTCCAGAACATCTTTGTTATCGTTACCAAATTAGGCAGGAAAAGCGGATAACCGTTGTTATCTTTTGGAGGCCATATTGATTGACCTCATTTTGAATACAGATGTTATTGTGAAATTAGGCATATACTATCGAGGTGGGAATGAATGAATAAGACACCCTTATCAGGGATATATGACTTGATTTATCCATGGAAGGATGCATGTACCTTTTTAAAGGTGGAATTAAGGATAGAATGTTGGTAACTTAAAATGAATCCTAGGGGAATGCATAAAGGTTGGCATTTCACTTAATAGGGATAGTATGAGTTTTGATAGTATGAATTGGAAAGGATTAAGGTAATAACAACCTTTAAGGATCAGTGGAGAAATTTTTCAGAAGTATATAGACAATGATTCTGGTATTAATAAATGGTATCGTGATATGCCCTGTATCTAGGGAATACAGGAGGAACGATTCAAGGATAACCTTAGAGGTTTTAGAAGGAGAAAGGTAATATTCAAAATTCTCAAGAATAGAAATATTGATAAAGGAAATATGATGTAATTATAATGATGCCAAGTGGGGCACGTGTTAAACCACGAGAAAGTATGGATCGAACCAGTAAAGGTCAAAATTGTTCAGGGCAATTAGGACCTAAGATAAAAGATGTTCTAAGTATGATTGAGAGTCAGTCGTGACAGTGATTAACCTCTAAAGACTGAGGCAATAACTTATGGAAAAATGGTGATATTTTTTTACTCATCAGATTTTAAGGAAAACATCTTCACATAAGCAGTGATTGAAATGAGGTAGAAAATTTATTTGGAGGTGGTTAAAATGATATTGACTGTAAGGAAATTTTACTATCAGGAAAGGCCAAAGAGGTAGCCGACACTTTAAAGGTAAGAGGATAATTATAGGCGCTTGTGCCAAAGGAATACAGTGATGATGGTGAAAGCTGTGAAGGTTGTATTATGGTTTGGAAGATTGATATTCCTTCTGATGACTGTGCAATACCCAACCGTAATAGTAGTTGGTAAAGGTTTAATTCGTGTAATCGCCATGAGCGGGCTATCTATCTCAGAAGGTACTATCTTGAGATAAGCCAGGACCATGTTTCAAAAAGGACTAGACGAACCTTTGAGTTAAGTCTTCTATTTAAGGCATATGATTAAGAATGGTATTAACCTGCTATCGTTGCTTTGATTGAAACTCTTCTGCAATTTTATCTGCTTCATGTCATGAAAGTACGTCAGAATTTGGAGTGTTCTTCATGAATTATGAATGGTGATTATGTTAACTCCTTAGAAGAATTCTATACGACATGTATGGACTCTGTATGGTTAGATAATAATATTTCATGGAAAGTGAATGACGACAGTAGGTCAGTGGTGGACCATAGTAATGCAGCAATGATTTTGCGAGTATTGAGCTGATTACAACCGTGAGAGTTGTATTGGAATGGATGTTGAGATTGAGTACCACTAATCGGGCCGTGTTGACGTATAAGTTATCTTTGATAGAAAAACTAGGTCGATTATTTACCTATTGAATATTTATTCCTTCTTATCAATAGAGAGTCGTATTACTATACGAGGAAGGTTGCGATGCAAGCATAGAATTCTAGTAACGATGATGTCTAGAATGAGATCCCAGATTCGATTTTCGATATCGAGGGAGTTTCAAAGGTGATTGTGTATAAGCTCGAGGAATAGCATGGATCCATAGAATGATGGACGGAATAGCAAAAATATTTAGGCATGTGAAATACGATGCTATAATACTTGATGTTGATATAAATACATATATATTTTGTTCTCCTATGACAAACCTCTATAGTTCAGAGGTAGATTCCAAGCCAGATATTTTATGGCAATAAATTTTTTTACGTATATACAATTCTCTTCAGTTCGTTCTTTTCTTTTCATTTCATGTAAGCTGAGAAGAACAACCCTTCCAGAAGGGGAGGTATTGCCGAATGACTATCTATCTGTGTGATAGAAGCCTAGTAGGATACCACATGTTGTTTAATTGTTTGTCAAGTACTAAAGGCTGGCCACCTTCTGTACTAACTATGCAATAGAACAAGTGTTCATGATCATAGTGATCTCTCAACAAATTCCTTTACTTCTATATGATTGATCAAACTTTGGAAAATAGAAACAGCTGAAAAAGGAGTAGTAAAGTTATGGTGGTATTCGGAATGGAAACACATTTGTGATACTAAGGTTGACATGGTTATTAAAAGGTTATAGAACGCTAACGAGCAAAAGTATAACCAGTATAATATTAGGAACGGAAGGTAGTAGCGATTACGAACTGGAAAAGAATGGGTATTGAGAAGCAAAAGCTCTAATGCTAAAAGCTATAATGATAGTCTGTGCAATAGACTTGAAAGAATTTGGAATGATCACTTAGCGCGGATTGAGTTTTCTCATGATAATAGATCGTATGTCAGGTATCGAGATGTCGTCTTATGAGATCTTTGAGGGAAGACAACGTCGATCTCCCTTATGTTAGGATGAAGTTATAGAGCGCAAGATGCTCGGACCAGCAATGGTCCAAAGGACCAAGAATATAATAGATCTAATCAGAGGACGGCTGGGAGTAGCCCAAGATGGACATAAGAAGTGTGCTGATTTGACAATGAAAGGACAAAGAGTATGAAGGAGGGAACCTTGTATTGTTAAAAGTATTCCATTAAAAAGAATTGATGAGGGTTGGAAAGAAAGGAAAGTTTAAGTCCATGAATTGTTGGACCCTTGGATATATTAAGACGTATTGGGAAGTTAGCATATGAGCTAGCCCTACCCCCGAACATGTAGCAAGTCATAACGTGTTTCACGTATCAATATTAAGGAAGTGCAATTCGGATGCCAGATAAATAGGGGAATATGAGCGCATAGACATGCTGAAAGGAATATGTCCTAAGTCCAATCATGTATTAGGATTTAGGAATAACTTTTATGTAATCTGTTTTAATTTCATTGATATTAATAAAAGACTTGTTTTGCTTTTATTACGGGCTCTATCTATTTAAGTGTTTAAATAAGATATATCATAGTTTAGAGTAAAGCTTTTATGGATTATGATGAGATCATAATAGTGAGACCTAAAAGATGATAACTCTAAACTTAAATAGTTCCTGGTCATAGGATTACTAACTGGTAATTAATAATCCGCAAAGATCGGTACATACTATGCTTGCTTCATTTTGAAGGATGTCTGTTCTCATAGATATTTGTGTGGTGACACTATAGCTAGTATGTAGGTGCTTATTAAAGAATAAGTTCACTGAACATGACTCGCATAGCTAAACAACTGATGGAGTTCACTCACGTGTCAGTAGTTGTTCACATAGTGATAGTTGTACAAGTATCCTTAGACTTGAGGTCATCATAGTCATCTTGTGTACACTGGACTATGCTTTGGTTTAGTTCTTAGTCTCCAGGGACAATTATTAGGGCTCTACTGGGTATAGGAATTTGTACACGAAGATAGTATATGATCAATAAAGGATCTACCCCTTCCAGTGAAGGAAGCGAATGTTCAAGGCTGATCCACTTATGCTAGTTCAGGAATCTCTGGCCAGAGTGAATGAAATTAGAAAGGAGTTTCTAATTTGCATAGAACTAAGCATAGTAAATGGTAAGCAAGTGATTAAATTAGATAGGCTTGACACGAGATCCATGCCTTGTATTTAATCAGGACATTGTAGGGTAGAAGGAGTTTATTGTATGGTAACTATTCACTGAATAGGTTCTTGGTATTCTAAGCAATGAATTCGTATTATCCGGATAGTCGCGATATGCTGAGAAGTATCCCTCACGATGTAGAATAAATATGATTAATTAATTAATCATATTTAATAAATTAGAGAATTTATATAAATAATGATAAAATAGTTTTATTATTATTTATTTCTACTACCGGCTTAATATTGAACCTACAGGGTCACACCATAAAAAGAAAATGATTTAATGGTGGAGGAATTAATTAATAATGGCTGATAATTATTTATTTATGAAATAAATAATTAATTGGCAAATTTAATAATTGATTAAATTAGATTTAATTGATTATAAATTAATTAAGAAAAGTTCTTAATATTATTAATTAAGAATTTAATTTTTGGAAATTAAATCAAGAGAGAGAATTATTTCTAAAGTGTTTAGAAAAAGGATTAATAATTAAAAGGTGTTTTAATTATTAATGAGAATAATAAATGTGTTAATAATAATAATATTTTATGGGAAAATTTCAGCTGAAAATTTTGCCTATAAATATACTACTATAAACCCTATTTTTATTCTAACCCAAAAATTTTAGAAAAACCTAATTCTCTCCACCTCCTCCTCCTCCTTAACGTCGTTTTCTTGGTGGATACCGGTGGAGTGCTTCACGTTTGAGGAGCAGCTGCTAAGGATCTCCGATCGTTGCTTTTGGATCGCTATTAAAGGTTAGTAATTGATTCATATGTTTTAATCATGATTTATATGCTTTTATTTGGATTTTATTTGTGTAGAAGTGTTTTACCATGCCTCCGCTGCGATTAAAATCCAACAATGGTATCAGAGCATAGGTTGTATGCATATAGATCTGTGGTAAAAATTTCAAAATTTTATGTGCTTGTATGAATTAATTATGATTTTTACAAGTTATATTATGGATTAATTATGTCTGATGAGAAATCATTTCTCAGAATAATTTTGAATGTTGATCTGGGTTCTACAAGTGTTGTAGATCGTCTGGGTATTTTTTCTTAATTTTATGATGTATAGATGTTTTATTATGAATTTTTTGAAGATCTTGCAATTAAATTCGTAATTAAATAATCATGTATATATATATAAATTGTTAGTATGTATGTATATATCTGCATCTGTTGAATGTGCTGTTGTTGAAACGAAAGGCACATGTGATGTGCTGCTGTGTCAGGTACGGCGCACAGAATTCCGTGCGAGAATAGTCGGCGGCGGCTGCTGCAGGCCCGTGTGGCGCACGCGCGCGCGGGTGTGTGTCGCGCATTCCGGGAATGCGTTACACCCTGTGGCGCATTCGCGGAATGCGTTACACCTTTTAATGGCTTAAAAGGGTTGTAACGCATTACCGGAATGCGTTACAGAGCTAGTAACGCGTTCCTGTAATGCGTTATAGCCCATCTGTTATTTTTAAATTTGATTTCTGGGAGTTTCGTAACTCCGTTTTGGGCGTGCAATATATCGTTGGATTCGTTTTTCTGAGACGGATCTAATGGAGTGATCAAATTTTAGTTTATATAAAAGTTTTGAACTGTTTATATTTCCGAAAGTGTTTTAAAAGCTGTTTTTAACTGTTTTAACTGCTTTTAAATGCTTCATGTGATACATAGAGATGTATAATGCTTAGACCAATATGCTAGATGATGTAACATGCCTACCTTGATGTTTATTCATGTTGATATATGTGATATATGCTTAGTTTATCATGCGATGATAGATTTAGGTGAACTTAAATGAACATAAGGCGTTTGTTAGACAACCTAATATAGTGAAATTGTTTCATAACCTTAATAATAATATTATGAATACAATCATGAGATTCTTGTGTTTATGAAACACGTAATTGAATATGAATTTTCGTTATGAGAGAAAGGATGATTCTGTCAACAACAGATTTCTATCTGTAAGAAAGGGTTATTAAGTGACGCCTCTTGACAATGCTCCACCCGATCTGGGAATCATCTGATTATTGATTATTGATTTGAAATATTTAATTTAAAAGGAAGAATCTCTTTATAATATGATTATGATTGTAACGTAATATAATCCCTCTAAAATTAAATAATATCAATTAGTAATTGGCCAATGATACAACAGGCTTGTGTCGGTCATAGCCTTCCAACATGATAGAAAAGTAGTTCTTGTTTTAAATCATTGTCGGTTCGTGCTACAGCCGAGGGCTTTGATTTCGAAATAAGAAATACTTGTCTATTACATAGAGATGTGTACATTGAATAAGAATCTAAAGGTCAGTACGTGCCACAGCCGTGGGCCGTTGGAGACTGATTCAAATGTATGGAATGTTGGGTTAGACTTGACGTAGAATATTGAGTTTGTCGTGCCACAGCCGTGACTCAATTATTCAAGAGGCTAAAGTTTTGATTAGGGAATAACATAAGATGTAATTGACAAGAGTTGTCTGCCTATTGAACATTACATGGCGGTTCGTGCTACAGCCGGGGTTGTGTAATGGAATGTAGGATCGCTATTCCCACTAGCATTATGAATGCTTAATTTTTCACGTAGGGGGTTGAATAAATTAGATAAACTAGTGGGAGCCACTTATGAATAAAGACCCGATTCATATAGTGTTTTGAAATGAAATTGAATATTTTCTAAGTGTTGTTATGTGTTTATCATTTACAGATTTACAATATACATTATGTCTTCTGCACTATCACTCAGGAGCATACTGGATGCTCACAAGTTAACTGGTCCTAATTATGCTGACTGGCTTCGAAACTTGAGAATTATTCTCAGGATTGAGAAGCTGGAATACGTGATTGACTCACCTAAGCCTACTGAACCTGCTAGTGATGCACATAATGATGAACATGTTGTGTATCGTAAGTGGGTAGATGATGCAAATGTTGCTCAATGCATCATGCTAGCTTCCATGAACATTGAGCTACAGAAGCAACATGAGCATATGGATGCTCACACTATCCTCATGCATCTACAAGAGTTGTATGATGTGGCAGGGAGGACAGCTCGATATGAGATATCGAAGGAGCTGTTCGGTTGTAGGATGTCTGAGGGATCATCTGTGAATGACCATGTACTTAAGATGATCAATTTGATTGAACATCTTGGACAACTTGGTTTTGCCATGGATGGGGAGCTGAGCCAAGACTTAGTCTTGCAATCGCTTCCGAGTTCGTTCTCGCAGTTTGTTGTGAACTTTCACATGAATAAGTTGGATATCAGCCTGCCTGAACTCCACAACATGTTGAAGACTGCGGAATCGAATTTCCCCCCTAAGAAGAGTTCTGTTCTTCTAATTGGTGAAGGTTCCAATCCTAAGAAAAGGAAGAGGAACCCTTCCAAGAAGAAGAAAGTAGGTGAGAAAATGCCGGTTCCACCAAAAGCTGAAGACCCCAAGAGCAAAGTTGTTTGCTTTCACTGTAACAAGGTGGGGCACTGGAAGAGGAACTGTAAGGTTTACCTTGCAGAATTGAAGAAGAAGAAGGGTAGTGAGACTACCGCTTCTGATTCAGGTATGTTCATGATAGAAGTGAATATGTCGTTAAATCAAATTTCTACTTGGGTATTAGATACCGCCTGTGGTTCTCATATCTGCAATTTGTTGCAGGGACTAAGGAGAAGTAGGACTCTTGAGGAAGAGGAGGTGATTCTATTGATGGGAAATGGAGCAAGAGTTGCTGCTGAAGATGTAGAATCATTTCATTTACATATGCCTACGGGCAAGACTATTGTTTTAAATAATGTTATTTGCTTCCCTCAATTGTGAGGAATATTATTTCTATTCCCATGTTAGACTTGGCTGGATTTTCATTTATTATTGAGAATAATGAATGTTCTATTCTTAGAGATAATATTTTTTATGGACGTGGTACTTTAAATAATGGTCTGTATAAATGTGACATAATTTACTTCAGATTGAACAAACTAATAAAAGAAAAGGGATGATGAAAATATCACTTTATTGTGGCACTGCAGTCTCCATTTAGTAGACATGGAGAGAGGGCTGTAAATTTGCTAGGAATGGTACACACAGATGTATGTGGACCAATGTCTACGCAAGCCATGGGTGGATTTTCATACTTCATTACTTTCATGGATAATAGATCTAGATTCGGATATGTGTTTGATGAAACACAAGTCTGAAGCCTTTGAAAAGTTCAAAGAGTATAAGTATGAAGTGTAGAAATAAACTAAACATAATATTATAATTCTTCGATTAGATCGAGGTGGTGAATACTTGAATGGAGAGTTTCTGGATTATCTCAAAGTAAATGGTATAGTCTCCCAGTGGACGCCTCCAGATTGGTATCTGAAAGGAAAAATCGAACTTTGTTAGACATAGTTTGGTCCATGATGAGCTATGCAAATCTTCCAGTATTCCTATGGGGTTATGCATTGGAAACCTCAGCATATTTACTGAATAAGGTGCCTTCCAAATCTGTTCCTCAAACTCCGTATGAGATATGGAAAGAAAGGAAACCGAGTCTTAAACACGTTAAGATTTGGGGATGTCCAGCTTATGTCAAGAAAGTTGACCCAGATAAGCTGGAATATCGATCCGTAAAATGTAGTTTTGTGGGATATCCTAAAGAGACTTTAGGGTATTACTTTTACACCGATCATCGGGTGTTTGTCTCCAGACATGCTACCTTATTGGAAAAGGAGTTTATCCTTGAAGGAAACAGTGGGAGCAAAATTGAACTTAATGAAGTTCAAGAAGCACAAACTACTACGGATCAAGTGGAAACACCTGTTCTGACTGAACAACCTTCTGTGGAACAGCCCATTCGTAGGTCAGGGAGAGTGTCTCGCCAACCTGAGAGGTAATATGGCCTTGTCATTGAGAATGACAATGAGTTGTCGATCATTGATGATGACGACCCTGTGACCTATAATGAGGCTATGAGTAGTGTTGACTCAGAGAAATGGCATAGTGCCATGAAATCCGGAATGAAATCTATGTATACGGGATACAAAAGAAAGATTAGAGCAGATGGCCAGGTGGAGACCTTTAAGGCCAGGCTTGTGGCAAAAGAATTCAAACAAAGGCAATGGATTGACTTTGATGAAACCTTTTACCTGTAGCCCTGTTATAATCAGTTCGGATTTTGCTTGCGAATGCTGCTTACTACGACTATGAGATCTGGAAAATAGCCAGATGGTTTTCTTTCCAAGAGAAATGAAAACCTAGTGTGTAAGCTGCTGCGAACCATATGTGGTTTAAAGCAAGCTTCTCGTAGATGGAACATCCGTTTTGATGAGACAATCAAAGAGTTTGGTTTTATGAAAAACGTAGATGAACCATGTGTCTATAAAAGGGTTAATGGGAGCGCGATAACATTTCTTGTGTTGTATTGAAATAGAGTTGACACACATAACAACATAGCAGACCCACTCACAAAGCTACTTTATGAAAGTCACTTTGATCGTCATAAAGACTAGATGGGTATTAGATACCAGAGTGATTGGCTTTAGTACAAGTGGGATATTGAAAGGAATATGTCCTAAGTCCAATCATGTATTAGGATTTAGGAATAACTTTTATTTAATCTGTTTTGATTTCATTGATATTAATAAAAAACTTGTTTTGCTTTTATTATGGGCTCTATCTATTTAAGTGTTTAAATAAGATATACCACAGTTTAGAGTAAAGCTTTTATGGATTATGATGAGATCATAATAGTGAGACCTAAAAGATTATAACTCTAAACTTAAATAGTCCCCGGTCATAGGATTACTAACTGGTAATTAATAATCCGCAAAGATCGGCACATACTATGCTTGCTTCATTTTGAAGGATGTCTGTTCTCATAGATATTTATGTGGTGACACTATAGCTAGTATGTAGGTGCTTATTATAGAATAAGTTCACTGAACATGACTCGCATAGCTGAACAACTGATGGAGTTCACTCACGTGTCAGCAGTTGTTCACATAGTAATAGTTGTACAAGTATCCTTAGACTTGAGGTCATCATAGTCATCTTGTGTACACTGAACTATGCTTTGGTTTAGTTCTTAGTCTCCAGGGACAATTATTAGGGCTCTACTGGGTATAGGAATTTGTACACGAAGATAGTGTATGATCAATAAAGGATCTACCCCTTCCAGTGAAGGAAGCGAATGTTCAAGGCTGATCCACTTATGCTAGTTCAGGAATCTCTGGCCAGAGTGAATGAAATTAGAAAGGAGTTTCTAATTTGCATAGAACTAAGCATAGTAAATGGTAAGCAAGTGATTAAATTAGATAGGCTTGACACGAGATCCATGCCTTGTATTTAATCATGACATTGTAGGGTAGAAGGAGTTTAAAGTACGGTAACTATTCACTGAATAGGTTCTTGGTATTCTAAGCAGTGAATTCGTATTATTCAGATAGTCGCGATATGCTGAGAAGTATCCCTCACGATGTAGAATAAATATGATTAATTAATTAATCATATTTAATAAATTAGAGAATTTATATAAATAATGATAAAATAGTTTTATTATTATTTATTTCTACTACCGGCTTAATATTGAACCTATAGGGTCACACCATAAAAAGAGAATGATTTAATGGTGGAGGAATTAATCAATAATGGCTGATAATTATTTATTTATGAAATAAATAATTAATTGGAAAATTTAATAATTGATTAAATTAGATTTAATTGATTATAAATTAATTAAGAAAAGTTCTTAATATTATTAATTAAGAATTTAATTTTTGGAAATTAAATCAAGAGATAGAATTATTTCTAAAGTGTTTAGAAAAAGGATTAATAATTAAAAGGTGTTTTAATTATTAATGAGAATAATAAATGGGTTAATAATAATAATATTTTATGGGAAAATTTCAGCTGAAAATTTTGCCTATAAATATACTACTATAAACCCTATTTTTATTCTAACCCAAAAATTTTAGAAAAACCTAATTCTCTCCACCTCCTCCTCCTCCTTAACGTCGTTTTCTTGGTGGATACCGGTGGAGTGCTTCACGTTTGAGGAGCAGCTGCTAAGGATCTCCGATCGTTGCTTTTGGATCGCTATTAAAGGTTAGTAATCGATTCATATGTTTTAATCACGATTTATATGCTTTTATTTGATTTTATATGTGTAGAAGTGTTTTACCATGCCTCCGCTGCGATTAAAATCCAACACATGCAACCAGACGTAACCTATATGGAGCAACCAGGAAGGGTTATAGATTGAAAAAGGAACAAGTGTTTAGGAGAAGGGTTATCAAACTATTTAGAGTTTGATGGAAGAACCACAATGTGGGAAAAATTTACTTGAGAGTTAGAAAGTGCAATGCTAAGAAAGTATCCCTATTCATTTTCTATCTGATTCCGGGACGGAATCCTTTTAAGGAGGGGAGACTGTAATAACCCCAATTTTTGGAATTTTTGAAACCCTTATGAATAGTGCTTTTGCTGATTATGCTGAATAAGAAAACTTTTCATACCACACTATGTAGGGGTTCTTTTATTGATCTTCTGAGATATTATTAGTACTCTATGTGGTATATAAGTGTATGTAAAGATCGTCAGAATCCAAATTCGAACACTTTGATTTTTCCCGAAAATCCACCAGATACCGAAAGAATTGAGTATAAAGTAACAGGATAAAAATGATTTAAATTCAAGGATTATAAGAGAGGATCATAAAAGGAATATAATGTATTGAGAAAGGTTAAGGAAAACCAAGTAATAAGATCCCGGGTATAATCCCTCAAACGATAAACGAAAACGAAAGTTAAGCGAACCGTATAACAGATCAGCGGTCATTAGCCAAGTATTTAGAAGCTAATCAAAGAGGTTAGTGAGGATGATGTTAATAAACCAACAAGAAGAGGACAAGTGTGGGATGATGACATAAGGGGATGACATGAGCATGACAAAAAGGGAAGGAAGTGTTGGTTGATTCTAAACCACACAAAATTCACCATGGTTAAAAGTAATTAATCAAAACAAAAGCAACCAACCAAGGCAAGCAAAACAAATCACAAAAACACAACTTGACTTTTTTTTTTTTCTTCTTGAAGCTCTCGGCCTCTTTCTTAAGAAATGGGAAGTCCAAGCTCCTCCACTTGCTAATTTACAAGGTAATTATCCTAGCTTCTCCTAGTTAAGTTACATACTTCCTAGGAATCTTAGCTTCAAAATCCTTTCCTAGCATTTCCTATAAATCATTCAAGAAGATGGTGAATAGTACTTTCTTGAAATTAATTTTTGTGTTCTTGATTTCTTTGAAAGATCAAGCTTGTAGGAGGATAGATTAAGGCTTCCATGGGCATTCCAAGGATCTTTCATGGATTAAAAGCTTCAAGGAAGGTATAACTCTTCATGATCTTAGTCTTAAGTTTTGTTGTTTGGATTTCCTAATGTTTAGATGATGGGTTAGTGTAATGGGTGTGTAATCATGTTTAGAGCTTTGTTTAGTAAGTGGTTTTGTTGATTTTGGAGTTAGGAGTGATACTTGTTGGAATTAAAGTTCTTGGTCACATTTTTGAATTGGTTTAGATGAATAAGTTGAGATATTGAGTTATGGTTGAATGATATTGTATTGTGGTTGAATGATGGTGGAATGGTGATGATTGGTGGTGGTTTGATATTGAATGGAGTGGTATAAAATTTGGTAATCGCGTAAACATAACCGTCATAATGCCCGATTTACCTTAGACTGTTTTTGTTCTTAACATCAGGACCCGTGAACTCACTGTTAGGTGTTGACCATTGCCATGTTTAGATAGTTCATGTTACGAGCTTCGTTTTTATATGTGGTTCGCTTGAATCCGATGTACGGTTTAGGAGAAACGGCCGTTTTAAGTAACGGCGTTTCGCGAACGAACCATTACCCCTCGCCTTACTTTAGAACATAGGTTAAAGACCTTAAAGGACTAATTGGAGTATGAATCATTTATGTTAAGTGTATTAGGCAGTTGGTAAGTCATCGCAAAAGAATCGCCTTAAGACCCTTAATGGTTAATTTATTAAAAATGGTGGAGCTGAGGGTACTCGAGCGACTTAAGAGAATCGTTGAGCGCAAAGCGAGTGTTAGAGTCTAATTGGTTAAAGTATAGATTCATAAGCGATTTTGGTTTAATTCCAACTTATATGTTGTTTATAGGTTACCAGACTCATCCCAAGCCATTTGTCACCCCCAGTCACTCAGGCAAGTTTTCTACCCGTTATACTGTTGTTGTGATGTATACATATGTATATGCATTATCTTGTGATAGATGCATGATGGTTAATTAGCAAATCTTGCGATATATTGGAGCATGTGATATGGTATATATGCTTGTCTATTTCGTAATCTTGATATATATATATCTGTTGATTCAATTGCTTATAGTTGCATAATACCTATGCTAGAGATAAGCAGTAGTTGCGTATACCCTTAGTATAGGGGACCCAAAGGTGAACATTTTCTAAAACCGGGAGTCGATGTTCCCGAGTATATTATATATATATTTATATATATATATTGATATAGTTTTCAAAACTATTAATCGAATAAGTTTTATTCGATAACTTTATTTTATTTAATGAATATTAGTTGAATATTCATTCGAGGAGTTATGACTCCGTTTATTTTATTTAATGAATATTACTTTGAATATTCATTCGAGGACTTAAGACTCCGTTTATTTTAATTAATGAATATTAGTTGAATATTCATTCGAGGACTTATGACTCCGTTTATTTTATTTAATGAATATTATTTTGAATATTCATTCGAGGACTTAAGACTCCGTTTATTTATTTAATGAATATTATTTTGAATATTCATTCGAGGACTTAAGACTCCGTTTATTTTAATTAATGAATATTAGTTGAATATTTATTCGAGGACTTATGACTCCATTTATTTACTAAATAATATTCTTTATTTTATTAAAGAATAATGTTTCGATAATCAAACTTATTTTCGATTATTCAAATAAAGATCATACTTTCGTATAAGTATATCTTTGGTTATTTAATATTCATTTCAAGTATGAGTTTTAAAACCTCTACTTCAATTATTTTTATAAAGATTATTCTTTATGGGAATATTATTTAAATAATAATATTCAGATATTTTCTAATATATTGAGACTGATTTATTTTATTAAATCAGCATTACTCCAAACATTCTTAAAAATGTTTTCGAGTCTTCAAAATGATTTTAAAAGTTAGAGCGGATCCCAAAACTCGTTTTCAAATTTAAGCTCTTCCTTTCAAAGGGGACTTGAATACTCGTTTAAAAATCTAAGGGATCCGGCTCTGTGGTGTATTTTATATTCACAACATGGTTGTTGTTTTGAGAAAATAATTTGATTACTTGCCCAATGTTCGGGAAGTAAGTCCATCTGATTGAGTCGGCATAAGCGACAGGCCGGGGTACGGTCTATGAAGGTGTAAGAGGCTGGGTGACAGTCCATCCACGCGTGAGTGGCCGGGTAACGGTCTAGCGCGAGGTCCTAATGCGGCCAGGGTGATGACCGGCGAGGAATTCATCCATCTATAGTAGAAAAGGTTACTTATTGTTATCTTTGCCTGATCAACAAGATATCGGGTTTATGCCAAAATTCTTTTCTTTCCAAATTCATTGGATATTGCAACTCTGTTCATACTTTACATGAAAGAGGTTTTCAGGAAATGTATGGGAGATATATATGAGTATATATATATCGGGACTTAATGAAGTATCTCGTAACTTCATTTCATTCAATGATATTTCAAAGATTGAATCTATTCAAGTCTTATCTTGTAGTCTCATCAGTGTGATCAACTTTTGAAACTGATGATACCTTGAACGGTGGTAGTTCAAGTAGTATCCGGAAAAGATATAAGTATATTGGAGTATCTTGTAACTTCATCTTTTCAACTTATATCTGGTTAATGATTATCTTATGCATGACAAAGATTTTTACAAAAACGTTGAGACAAGGCTAGATATATGAGATCACCTTGCAACAATATTTTTATACAGTTATAAACTGGAACTCTGTGTATATTATACATGTCAGAGGATTTCAAAGATTATGAAAAGTATATATACTTATATATACTGAATATTTTGCGACTTGGTCGCGTTAAGATATTTACTTGGTTCATTTCTTCTTGACCAAGACTTTCATGAGTACTATAAGAATGCTCATATATTGTTAATTATTATACATATTATTTCGCTGGGCTTATTGCTCACCCTTGCTTTCTTCTTTTATCACACAACAACAGATAGAAAATATGAACAGGACCAAGCTTTTAATTCGCAAGCGGTTAGGAAACGTTCCGCAGTTTTCTGGAAGCGTTGATGCCGCCGTAGCTGAGGTAGGAGCTACCAATAGGCTAGGTTTTCAACTATTGATGAACCAGACTTATGTATAATATGAATTGTAATAATGGCAAGGAATATGTAAATTATTTAGAAACCCTTTTAAGGTGTAACGGTTTATAATTATGGAATAAAATGACTTGTGTTATTTTTGGTATTCATCTCTGAGACTATAACTTGTGTGGTGTGTGTGTGTATATTGTGGGGTCAGAGTACTCAGTAGTTGGTTGACTGTTAAGATTAATTATTGATAAGGGAAATGGAACTCGTGACAACCCGAATCCCCGACCCCGGATTTGGGGGTGTTACAAGATGTGCTCTCATTGTGTGTGCCATCCTTATTTCTTCTTCCATACACTTGGATTTGATCAAGTGCAGGCTGTGCAGACTCTATACAAGATGTATTTGGGTGAATGCTCTTTTCAATAGACACACCCTGTTGGGAGGATGTATGTAGAGTCTGTTTAATCCCCATATTTACAACTGCATCCTTTTGGGAGGATACAGAGGTGGTGTGAGTGGTCAGCTTAGATTTCTTACTCTTCTTTGTTTTCTTGACCAAGGGTGACTTAGTTTCTGTTTGATCCTCACCACTCTCATTCATAACTGTTAGGGTCACCTCTTTTCTCTTCCTTTTACTCATCTCATCCTTTTGAGAAGATGAGGTGATTGGTTTCCTAGCTGCTAAAGGTTTTGAAGAAATGGTTTCAGCTTGGGAAGGTTCCTGTGGGTGTTCCTTTGTTTGTACTTCCACAGTTCAGGGACCATAGCTATTCTAGGCTGTGCATTAGATCTCATGTCTGGCATTGGGTAATGGTAAGTCCTAAATCTCTCCATCATATCTGGAGTGATTTTCAGACTCATATTTACCTTGTTCTTTGTAGTAAGTGAACCAAATATTATTTTGGACACTTGCTTACAGTTGCCAATTTTAGTGCTATCTATACCATTTAACAAGTGTATGTCTGTTACTTTATTATTTAATGTAGACATAATGAATCTAGGAAATAATATTTCCTTAACTCAGTTCTCTATATACTCTTGATTATTTTGATTTTGCCTTGTGTTAATTTTATATATTAAGAATGCAAATTAATAACTGAGCAGTTTACTTAGAATTTGAAAAATTCCAAGTTGATTTTTTTTTATTTTTGAATGATAAGTATGCAGAGATTTCTGAAATATTTATACTTCATATTTCAGTTAATTTCTAATAAAATCAAATAAATTTTTATTACTGGAAATTAATCCGCTGCAACATATTAGCTGAGTTCTTGCCTTAGGATGAAGAATTTAGCATTCCAATTTCATCTATAAGTCTAGTGAAAGTAGCTTCATCCAAAGATTTAGTAAAAATGTCAGCTAATTGTTTTTCTGTTGGAACAAAAGTAAGCTCAGTGGTACCATTTGCAGCATGTTCTCTAATAAAATGGTACTTTACATCAATGTGCTTTGTCCTAGAATGATTGACTGGATTAGCCACAATAGATATAACACTAGTATTGTCACACATAACTGGAATTTTATGTAACACTAGGCCATAGTCCATTAGTTGATTTCTAATCCAAAGCACTTGAGCACATCAACTTCCAACAGCTATATATTCTGCTTTACCTGTGGAAGTTGACACAGATTGTTGTTTCTTGCTATGCCAGGATACAAGTCTTTGTCCAAGAAACTGACAGCTCTCACTTGTACTCTTTCTGTCCACCCTGCATCTAGCAAAATCTGCATCTATGTATCAAACAGCTTCAAAACCAATTCCCTTAGGATATCATAATCCCAAGTTAGGAGTTCCCTTCAAATATCTGAATTTTTTTTGAACAACCATCAAATGTGATTCTTTTGGATTGGCTTGAAATCTTGCACAAAGATATGTTGCAAACATTATATCTGGTCTACTTGCAGTCAAGTAAAGCAATGATCCAATTATTCCTCTGTAGCTTGAAATATCTATACTTTTGCCTTTTCTGTCTTCATCCAACTTTGTTGCTATAGACATAGGTATAGAAGCAGGTGAACAGTCAACCATACCAAACTTCTTTAATAAATTCTTGACATACTCAATTTGGCCGATGAAGATTCCATCATTTCTTTGACTAACTTGAAGTCTAAGAAAGTAACTTAATTCCCCCATCATGCTCATTTCATATTCACTCTGTATAAGCTTAGAAAATATTTGGCAAAACTTTTCATTTGTAGAGCCAAAGATAATGTCATCCATATAGATCTGGACTAGAATCATGTCATCACCATGGTTTTCGTAGAACAGAGTCTTGTCCATGGTACCTCTAGTAAAACCATATTAAAGCAAGAATTCTGACAATGTATCATACCAAGCCCTAGGTGCCTGCTTTAATCCATACAGATCCTTGAGTAACTTGTACACAGAATTTGGAAATTTTGGATCTTCAAAGCTAGGTGGTTGTTGAACATACACTTCTTCTTCAAACTCACATTTAAGAAGGCACTCTTAACATCTATTTGATATACTTTGAAATTTGAATGTGCAGCAAATGCTAGAAATATTCTTATTACTTCAAGTCTTGCAACTGGAGCAAAAGTTTCATCTTAATCAATTCCTTTTTCATGTGAGTAGCCTTTTGCAACCAACCTTGCCTTGTTTCTGGTAACTATACCATTTTCATCCATCTTATTCCTAAACACTCATTTTGTTCCAATTACACTTATGTTCTTTGGTGTAGGAAATAACTCCCAAACTTTGTTTCTTTCAAACTGATTAAGCTCTTCTTGTATGGAAGATATCCAATCAGGATCCGTTAGAGCTTCTTCAGTTTTCTTAGGCTCTACTTGAGACAGAAAGCATGCATGTAGGCACTCATTAGAAGTTGCACTTCTAGTCCTTACACCAGCATTTGGATCACCAATTATTGCATTTGGGTTATGACTTCTATCCCCTTTTCTGGTGTGAGTTTGTTGACTGGCGCCTTCATCATTTTCTCCATTATTGGTATGATTTGTAGATTCTTCTTCTTTTTCTCCCCCTGAGTTTGTGCTATCAAAATCAGGTGTTTGAGATGAGCTTCCATTTTCATGATTCTCCTGTCTTGTAGATTCTTCATTCATTATTTGTTGTGCATTGTCTTCACCTTCTTCATCAGAATCACTGTTGATGTCAAGATTTTCAAATATAGGGGGTTCAGCTTCATTCTCATCAAGGCATTCCAAGCCTGGACATTTGTCATCATCAAAAGTCACATCTGTGCTTTACATGATTTTCTTTTGATCAACCACATAAACCTTGTAGGCAGTTCTCTCTAATAAATATCCCAGAAAAATTGCTTCAAAAATCTTTGAGTCAAATTTTCCCACATATTCAGAGTTATCTTTTAGAATGTAACACTTGCTTCCAAACACATGAAGATGCTTTACTGTAGGTTTTCTTTTAGACATGATTGAGTAGGGTGATTTGCCATGCATTTTGTTGATGAGATATCTGTTTTGAGTGTAGCATGTAGTGTTAACAACTACTTCCTAAAAACTAGTTGGCAAGTTGGCATCTTGCAGCATTGTCCTTGCAGCTTCTACTAAAGTTTTATTGTTTCTCTCAACTACACCATTTTGTTGAGGTGTTCTAGCTGCAGAAAATTCTTGAATAATGTCTTTGCCTTTGCAGAATTCATTCAAATGTTACATTCCTGAATTATGTACCATTACCACTTCTCAATCTTTTCACACAGTTATGATCTTTAGCCTGTTTTTCTATCTTCTTTATGTGCTCAATTATGATGTGTGAAGTTTCATCCTTAGAATACATGAACTCTACCCAGGTGTATCTTGAGAAATCATCCACCATCACAAGTGCATATTTGTTCCTTGAAATTGATAAGACATTATTACGACTGGCATTTTCGTGTAATATTATTTGTGGTTTTGGTATGATATTAAAGTTGAAAGTAAATATGTTCAATGATTGCGCGTTTGTGTTAGTGATAATTTCTGCATTATAAAATTTTTAAGTGTAGTTCATGATTTTTTCAGAGTAAAAGTTTATTTATTTCCTTTATTCTTGATTTATAAGGAATATTCTAAGCCTTGGAGAAATTTTCTTTTAAAAGATATTTTGTTCACAAATTTTGAAAGTGATTTTATAAAATTTCTAAAAATCCAAATTATTTTATGGTATAAATTTTATAAATTTTGAACTTTTATTTTATTATATAAAAATAAATCTTTGAAAATAAGTTGCTTATTAATTATCAAATTACATGGTTGCCCTTGCATGCAAATCCTTTTCTATTCAACTTAAAGGGCTAAAAAGACAATTTCAACCCCACTAACTCTCATCTTACTAGCCAAATTACTTTTTTGTCCTTGCATGCAAAATGACCTAACCTTGCTAGAGGGCTACTTTGTCAATTACCAATTCCACTCACATTTGTTCAAATCAAAACCATAAAAACAAGCACAAGTTGTCATGATCATTTCACACTCCACCCTCACCTCACTCTCTCCTCCCTCCCTTCTCCCTCTCCTCTCGGCCCTCCCCCTCTCCTCTCGGGTTTTAGCCGAAAACCTACCCCCTCCCCTTTTCTTCATTCCTCATTCAAGCTCCCACCTTCCATACAGGTAAATATTACTTCTCATATCATGATCATATATAATTCAAAGAGTTTTGAGTAAAAAGTTTAAGTTTTAAGTTTGCATGTCAAGGTTTTAGTTGGAACTCAAAGTTAAGGATTTAAGGTTGTTTTTGAGAGGACTACAAGGAATAGTGAAATGCCAAGTCTTGAGAAAGAGACTCTTGATGTTGAATGGCCATTTCCCTTCTATTTCATTCGGCCATGACCTTAAGAGAGCCGAATGAATGGTCCTTGAGATCATTCTTGTTGCCTTGATTCATTTCTATGTGTTTTTGGTAGTGATAACATAAATTTTGTATCAAAAACTTGATAAAACCCTTTGCATGCTAAGTTATCATCTAGATATAGCTATTTCTGGGCTTGCATGTCGATTTCATGATAGAGTATATTTAGAAAATATGTTGTTTTGGTTTGTAAAACTCGAAGTCATGCATGCATGTAGATTTCTCTTGGAATGTTGGAAGATTTTGATCATTTGGAAAGATTTTGTTAGTAAGCTTTAATTTCTGTAGGGATAAGGTGTTAATCTTGATTAGTGCTCCTTGATTCATGGTAATAATTCATGTATATATTTTATAAGAATATATAACTTGTTATTTTCAAAAACTTGATGACTTGTAAATTGTGTAATGTGATTTTCTTTGTTTTGCCATGTTGCACCCTAGGTAAGGATGATCTCCACCAAGATTATTTTGAGTGTAAGAGAGTTAGTTCAGTAGATCACCATAGTTAAGTCATGGTTTGGGTATTTGAGTTGTTGGTGGTTGAGTTTGTCAAGTAAAAACCTTGGAGAAAGGAGAGTCTTAGTTTCTGCAGAAAATCAGTTTAGTACCCTGAGGTTTAGAGTGAGTTTTGACCATGTCATTGATGTGAACTTTGAAGCCCAAGCCACCAGAAGCTAGTATTAGGAGTATATAAAAGGTTTTAGGTATTGGTTGGAGGTTTATAAGTCGTTTGGTTAGGTGCACAAGTGAAATCACAAAATCTGTCCAGCAGGGGACAGTTTTGTTGTAACTTAGAAATAGGAAGTTTTGACCATGTCATGGGTAGGCCCTCATTAGGTCCTGTTGGGCTTTAGTTATAGGGAGTGTCAGAGAAGTTTTTCCAGCCATAGTTCATAAAATAGGAGTTAGAACCATGTGTCACAAGTTAGTTAAAGTCAGGGCGTTTTCTGCCCAGAAAAACAGGGAAATCATGGACTTTAAGCTTAGGCCCAAGGAGGCCCAAGCTAGGCCCTTGAGCCACATCAAGTTTGGGAGATGCCTTATGGTCAGAAGAGTCTAGTGTAAGAGTTTTGGAGGAAAAATTGTAGTTTAAGGGTGTCTAATACACTTAAGAAACCATAGATGTCATTCTGAAATTTACTCGAGTGAGCACTTTCACTTATCGCATAGTTTTAGAACACTTAGGAGTGAGATCTAGGTTGACCACCATGGTTGTAAGATAGTATAAAGTCAGTAGAAAAAAAGGCCCAAGTGAGGGTCAATAGGTTTTGGATATTTTAGTAGAGGCACATCGGGTTAGGAAGCCAAAATTTGGAGACTTTGTCTAAGTATAGTGACCAAGTGACTTAAGTTGGGGATCGAGATCATCCAAGCCTAGTGTTGCATTATGGTGTATGTGGTATTATTTGGTATTAAAATATGATATGTGAATATATGTGGCTATGTGTACAATTATATTTATAAGGTGAATATAAATTAAGTGCATATAGGCCTAAGTGTCATTCGTGTTTAATTTCGGGTTGTAAATAGGTTAAGTTGGTGAGAATATATTATAATGAGGATTATTATTTATGTAGGATCTCGAGACGAGGGTAAACTTGCCATAAAGGTCGAGTGAAACTTCCAGTTGCTCCTACCAGCCAGACCAAACTAGCCTTTCTCAAGGCAAGTGATTCAACATGTCTTTCGTATTCACTGCAAATGTGTAACAATTAGTTCATATATATATTGATGCGATTATCCTGAGTCATTTTGATATACTTGAACCAAGCGTATCTTAAGTTATCTTTGAATTATATAGAAATGCCATGAACCCTCAAGTACGTATTGCAAGTAGTTCAAAAGTCTTATCATGATAGTATATTAAAGTAATTTGAATGCCATGATAAAATAAAGAGTTGTTATAATACTTGATTGATCCTCTTGATTATCATGCTAATGATTCCTAGAGTATTGATATCTCACCCTGATGCTTGAATCCCTATAGAACTTTACCTTGATACCTAAAAGCCATATATTCATCAAAGTTATCCATAATTGATTGATACCTCTCTTTATTACCCTAAAGTTTAACAATCCTGATATACCCTGAGCTAAAGATCATTTCTTCATACCTTAACACCCTTATTATTTATGAAGCTTATCTTCTTGATGTTCTAGCACTTGTACCTTGTCGAAAAACCATTGCTTTAAGCCTAACTTGCCATTACCCCTTTATAATATCCAATAGCCTCGCTAAATTTTCTTGCCCAAGTTTTGTATATGGAATCCTTTCAGTTACCCTAATAGAGTAATGTCTAGTGGATTATGGCCCTGAGATTTAGTACCATATTTCCAGTGTTTCGAGTTGATCTACAATCCCTTGATAAAAATGTTTACTGTTAAAAGAGATTTTGTCATAAATCGGCATCAGTTTTTGAAATGAATAAAATGTGGATTTTCAGTCCCAAAGGGGGATAAATGTTTTCTTTGAATAGTGGATCTGGACTGAGACGCGAGTCCTTTCCAGACTTATAATGTAGGCTTAAAAGTTGCCTAGGGATCCCATTAATGTTTTAGAACCCTGCGAGGTTCGGGATTACTTCGTGGCTGATCACCGGCTGTATTCCGTAGCGTCATAAAATGATTTTGTTTAGGATATGATTTTGAAAATGTTTTAATACAAGCAAATGATGCCATCACCCAAAGTTTTATCTCTTGTTATTATTGGTTATGTCTTCACATTGTCATTCTTTAATATATATCTCGATTTATGTTTCACATCGTATTGTTTAGCGCTTGTTGAGCATTTGGCTCACTCCTTGCTTTACCCCGATACTACAGCTAGCAGTTATGGTTAGATTCAAGCAGACAACACGTAAGACCTGTGACGCTGATGCGTATGTTCGAGCTCAGGTAGAATAAGGGATAGTTTTGTGTGAGGACTCGAAATTAAAATCAGTTGTAATAGATGGTAGTGTTGGGCTGTTCTAAACCCTAAACTGTAAGATCTTGGATTTGGTTATGTTTACTTTCTTCTAAATATTGTAATAATTATATTTAATTTTGTTGGTTAAGTTGGGGGTGTGACAGACATTTACTGGCCTAAATAAGTCCATATGAATAAGTTGTAAAGGTGCACTTATGGAATTCACAATTTTTGACTTGTGACTTGATCTTATCATTTTTCCTTTCTGACAGGCTTCACAAAATACAATTTGAGCAAACTCCAACTTTGGCATGTCTCTCACCAACTCTTTCTTGACTAGAGTGTTGATTGCCTTAAAGTTCAGATGTGAGAGTCTCTTGTACCTTAATTTGTTTTGCTCTGTGGATGCCTTGGTGTAGAAGCAACAAATTCCACCCTCATTTGTTGAGTCCAAGTCTGTAATAAACAAGCTTCCTTTCCTTGCTCCTTTCAGAGCAACTTCACCAGTCTTCTTGCTGATAAAAGTACATTCTTCTTTGTTGAATAAAACTTCAAAGCCTTTTTCTGCAAATTGGCTAACACTGAGAAGATTTACTTCAAGACCAGCTACTAGTGCTACATCATCAATGACAACATTTCTAGAAATAATCTTGCCATATCCCATTGTGAATCCTTTGCTGTTGTCTTCAAAGGTCACCAAAGGGCCAGCCTTCTCCTCAAATTATGATAGAAGGGCTTTATCACCTGTCATATGTTTGAAACATCCATTGTCAATGATCCATATGACTTTCTTCATTTTTCCATGCACACAATGAGTTTTAAGTGTGTTTAGCAAACCAAGCAGTGTTGGGCACTTTCTTCTTGTTAACTGATTTAGCAGAAGTAGAATGAGTTGTTTCAGATAAAATAGAATTCAGTGACTGTTGTGCATATTCCCTATTTGCTGTAGACCCAATTATTGTTTCTTTAAGGTCTACTCTTAACTTGTGGCAGCTTTTCATCACTTTCAAGTTGCAAGAATGCCGTCAAACTTGTCACATATTGAGTAGGGATCATTTGCATTTGCTTCATTGTATTTGCAGGCTCTTTCAGCTGGCTTGCTAACATCCTTTTTACAAAGGTGAGTTAGGTGATTCACAGAGCCACATTTCTCACATTTCTTTCTTGGAGCATCTACAACATAAGCAAAATTGTTGCTTTTTGTTTATCCCAATTTTTTCATTTCTATTTTTCTTCTTCTTTCTTGCATCTTCAGTGTTGATTTGTTTGACTGGTGTCTTGGTGCTTTGGTTGCCCATGAGATTTTCTTCAGCTTTGGAAGTTTGAGTTGCATTTGCAATTTTCGTCTCATTATCCTCATCTGCAATTTCTTACTTGATAATCAACTCTTCTTCACTGAAGTTTACTTCACATGCCTTGAACATAGGCGAACCAACCTTTTTCAACATTGCTGGAACATTTTCATTTTCTGTTGCTTTTCCTTTGTCACTTATGTTTTTCTTCTTACTGTTCAAGGAATCAAGACCAAAATCAATATTTGCCATGGCTTGTTTTTCTCATGGTATTGTCCAACCAACTCAGATGTATTCCTGAAGGACTTCAACTTCACTTCATTTTTCTCCAACTTTTCTCTCAACACAACTTCAATCTCATTTGCACACTTGAGCTTGTTCTTCAGATATACATTCTCTTGTTTTATAGCATCAAGCTCCACTATCAACAATTCAGTTTCCTGTTTCTCATTTTCAAGCTTCTTATTTATTTTTGTCAGTCTGCTAACTTCTTCATTAGTAGCCACCAAACTTATATGAATGTGAAACATTTCTGTGCTCATCTTTTCAACAGTTTCCTTATATTGATTCACATTTAAATCAATGGTTGTAAGAGTTGGTACCCGTGTTTTTGATGAAGAGGACTTTCCTTGCTTTAAGGACATTAGTGCATAATTTCCAACTTCCTCATCTTCAATATAAGCTTTGCTTTGTTATTTCTTTAGAAGAGCTTCATACTTTACTTCCAATTCAAGATAAGATTTGTCTTTCTTTGCTTTTTTGGGTTTCCTGCATTCTGTAGCAAAATGGCCTAACTCATCACAGTTAAAGCACCTTATCTTTGAGTTGTCCACAGATCCAGTTTTGTAGCCATTTTTGCTATCATATGTGTACTTCCCTTTTCCTTTCCAGCTGCTGTCTTTGTTGAATGATTGTCCTTTACGCTTGAAGAACCTTGGCTTCTTTACTCTAATGTTAGAGAACTTTCTTGCCAGATAGGCCATTGATTGATCTAGCTCATCAAGTTCATCCATGGTGTAGAACTCATCTTCTTCCAGTTCCAGTATAACTTGTTCTTGTGAATCATTAATTCTTTGCTCACTTGTTGAGGCAGCTGGAGTCTTGGATCTTGGCTCATCATTAGAGCTATGGCTTTCATTGACAATTAGGGCACTTGAACCATCTACAACATGCCCTTGACCAGATCTTAATGATTTTTTTTTTGAATCATTTCTAGTTCATATATTTTCAAGATTCCATACAGGACTTCCAGAGTTATTCTGCTCAATTCTCCCCCTTCTCTGATTGCTGAGATTTTTTGTTCCAAATGATCAGGGAGAGTAAGCAAAAATTTCAAGTTCACTTCTTCAGCTTCATAATATTTATCATGAAGATGCAATTCATTAATCAACTTGTTAAACCTTTCAAACACATCAGTAATGCTTTCCTTTGGCTTAGCCATAAACCCTAATATTGTGAAATCAGTATTCTTCTTTGATTTGACCTAACTTCCTCAGTTTCCTCACACAATATCTCTATCTTTTCCAGATCTGCTTTGCAGTGTCACAGTTGATAATGTTGTTATACATTACATTGTCAAGTGACTCTATTAAGATTAACTATAAGCCACTATCCAGGGAGACTTTTTCTTTTTCAGTCTCAATGTATTCTACAGGGTCCTTAGGAGCATAATGAGCTGGAATAACCATGTCTCCATCTATAGATTCATCAACTTTAACCATAGGAATGAAGGGCCCATTTTTGAGAATCTGAATAAAAAGTGGATTGGCCATTCTGATAAACATCATCATTTTCTTCTTCCATAGAGTATAGTTAGCTTTGTCAAAAGTAGGGATTTTGATGATACTGATTTTCTGTGTATTCATTCTTCTAAGTTCTTGAATATGTTTACTTTCAGATTTTGCTCTAATACCATTTGTTAGGAAATGAATTACACGCATAGGGGGGGGGGTGAATGTGTTTTTGGTATTTTTGTGATTTTCTTGATGTACTATGGTTTGAATAAAGTAAATGTAATCTTGTAGTGATATGTGTTAATACTGAAATTTAAACAATCAATAAAAGTGAACACAGATCTTTCAAAACTCACTTAATTTTATATTAAAATTAAGAATGTTTTGCTACAAAATTTCTAGGCTCTTTGATTATAAAGAGCTTAGCTTCTTCTTGAGAGAAATACAAGATTTTCTTATCTAAATTGTTATAACTAACAAAGGACCAGTGTTGAATTTATATTTCAGTTAACTACTGGTTTACGCAGTGTATAATAAGACATGCTATTCACTTTAGTAAGCTGTCACTAATCATTTCCATTTTGGGAAAAGTATATCTTCCATTTCTGGCCTACCATATCTTTACGCACTGTGTTAACTTTGATCTTCATTTGTCAGTTAATCTTTACCATTGATCTTGCACATCCTTCAAGTTGCTTTTTATAGACTTGTCAATCCAGCTGGTTGGATTGTTTATTGATTGTAAATCTTGGATATTGAACTGGTCTGTAATTTGTACTTTGAGATTTTACCTCGAGATCTCCAGTCAGGCATATAGAGAACTTGACATCTCGATAAGTATATTAACTTATCGAGATCTCTAATTCTCCATAAAAGATTTGACTTGTAGAGGTCTCTGAGTTCTCTATAAGAGAATTTAGCTTGTCAAGATCTCTCCACTTCATGTCTTCACTTTGGCTTGTAGAAAACTCTAAGTTCTCTAGTGACTAATTGACTTGTCGACAACTCAGAGTTCTCAAGTGATAATTGGCTTGTCGATAACCCAGAGTTCTCTAGTGATATTTGATTTGTCGATAACTCTAAGTTCTCTAGTGAAGAAATGACTTGTCAATATCTCCAATCTTCATGTCTTCAATTGGCTTGTCAATATCTCTGAGTTCTCTAGTAGCTTTCCTGACTTCTCGATAAGTCATTTGGAGTTCTCGAATGACTTTTCTATAACACTAAATCTGTGACTTGTAGAGATCTTGACTTAGAATGTTTTTATCAAAACAGATTTATCCAACTCCAAGCTTCCTCATAATTCTTCTGAGGCATGATCTTCTTGATTTTCTTCTACATAGAATTTTTAGGCTTGATACTGTTTAAACAAAAAGACTTCAGTCTGCTCTTTTTTGAGATTTTTACAGACTTTAGATGTTACAATACAAAATACAAACTAAGATATAGTCTTGTTAAAGCATATACATGTCTTGCACAATATAAATAGAAAGATATGAGTCAAAAAAGCAACAATTATGCCTATATTATAGATGCCCCCAGAAAATAGTGTTGAATATGTGGCTCAACAAATCACCTAACTCATCTTTGCAAAAAGATTGTTAGTAAGCCAAAATATGGGGCATGCAAGTACAATAAAGCTAAAGAAAATGATCCCTACTCTTTCTGTGATAAATTTGATTACATTCAATGCAACATGAAAGTTATGACTAGCTGTCATAAGTTAAGAAGTGATCTAAAAGAAGTTAATTTTAGACATGTGATAAAAAATGAGAATGTTAATCAAATCAAGAAAGCTGTCTCTTTTGATTGTTCAAGTTCTACTCCTCTTAACTCTGCCAAAAAGAAGAATGTGCCCAACACTGCTTGGGTAGCTAAATATTTAAACCGCATTGCATGCAGGGCAAGAAGAATAAATTCATGTAGATCATTGAAAATGGATGCTCCAGGCACATGACAGGTGATAAAACCCTGCTATCACAGTTTAAGGATGTTATTACGTAACAATCTATCAACAAATTAGAGAAGGGGGAGGTTGAATGGAATTATGGTCACTTTCTGAAATTTTGAAAACTTCTTACTAAATATAACTGTGCTTGAATATGCTTGAGTGCGGATTAACAATAATAGTATTTAAGAACACAAAGTAAATGAACAGATGTTTAAAAACTTTATGGTGGATTGATCTTTCCACCAGAGATATATATATATATATGTGAAGAAATCTCTGTGATGCAAATAACACACAGCTGCTTACAAGTGTTTACAATTTAGAACTCTAGAGACTAAGAATATAGCTTTCCTTGCTCTATTGTTCTATATCAAATGTAATGATTAATTCTTGATTTCTAAACACTTGCTACTCTTGGTTTATATATTAACAAGTCACATATGAAAATAAGACAAATTGTAAAACCTATCAGCTAGGTCCAATCACATGTTTCTTCATTTCTCTATCCAATACAATCCAGTTAGATACAACATCTTTGAACGTCCCTTTTTTGCATGGAAATGGAAATGCTTCATTTTCTTCTTTATCCTGACTATAGGCTGCCATATTCCTTTTGTATACAATCAACCCATGTGACTGTCAAGTCACTATCAAGTCACTTTCAACTACTGTTTAGATTGATTATCCGTTGAGGCTTCGTATCTGTTATCTAATGAAACTTGACTAACTCATCCATTTAAACTTGATTAGCTCATCCGTTAAAACTTGACTAGCACATCCGTTGAAGCTTTGTAGAATAACAGTTGAAGTTATTTCCATAGCATTTGATATTCTTTCACTTATATAAAATTACAAGACATCTGTTATATACAATTAGCTCACCTATTTTGTATATCTTGCTAGTAGTCAACATGACTTAGAAATAACTAAAACTCCTAAATCCCCCAGCTAAACTAGTATACAAAATGTGTTACAAACTTATTCAAATAAGCTACTCTTTCAACGGATAAATAAAGTGATCATCCGTTGAAAGCTACAAAATCATTTAACTTATCTACTTAAAGTGTTTTTGGTAAGTTATCATCAAGCCTACGACATATTCCTTACAATCTCCCCCAATTTATGTCTAATAGAATTATAGACATAAATTTAGGTTAACTTAATGATAACAAAATACTCAACTAAAATTAATACAGTTAATAGTAGATAAATTGCACAATGCTTCAATTAAAAATGTAATCACGAAGTTAAGGAATGTTTACATGTTATTTTTATGATGCTCCTCTAGACTGAGCTGATTATATCCTTTTCCTTGAATCCCTTGTCTTCTTTCTCAACCTCTTATCATTCTCCTCAATCTGGTTCTGAAGTTGTATAAAGAATTCAACTTCATTTTCATTGTTGATATTCAGCATCTCCTGCATTTCCTTGAGTGTATCATTCCTTGATATTTGCACTTGGTCTTCAAGTCTGAAAAAATCTCCTAACAAACTTTTCGTGTCTAAACTCCATCATCCAGTGGGGTCTCAAATGCACTCTATCACCAGTGTATTGGATAGTCAAAACTCTAGGTAGTGCTTTTGGATCTCTCCAGCATTGTCTTATTTGGATTATTGATAAGTGGATTTTATATCTACTTGGAACGCTTTATTACAGGCTTAAGTTGGTGTTTTGGACTCAAGTTATTGGTATGTTTGATGTGTTTTTATGTTTTTGTATTGCATGCATTAGTTGGATGAAGAAAGAAGCCTTTCAATAAAATATGCTGAAAAGAGGTCAGATTCTGAAGTCAATACCATTCTCAAGTTGTAGTGAATCCTGTTATCTTCGCGTGGGCAGTTGAATCGCCTAATTCTGACAAGCAGAACTCAAGATACGGCCAAAAGAAGAATTGTCTGAAAATCACCAGAAAGCTGGCGCGGGCGCGCCAGCGCCCCAAAAATCAGTAAACCGGCGCGCCTGCTCGGATTTGGGGCGTCCGCGCCGCCCTTTTTACCCCAGAATCCTGATTTTAGTAGAAATTGGAGATTTTGAGGGTCCAGGTCCACTAGGGGCTTATATAAACCAATAAAAAGATGTTTTTAAGAAAAAGGAGCCAAGGAAGAGCAATACGAAGACCTAGAGAGCATAAGACGGCTATGGAGAAGAATACTTTTGTATTTTTCAATATAGTTGATACTTTTGATACTTGTTTTCTATTCGTCTTAAACCCTAGTACTCTTATATTGTTTGTTATCATGTTTTCATTGGAACCCATTGTGACGATGAGTTCGATTATGAACTAATCCTTTTCATGGGGTTCTAACGGATTTATCTACGGATTTTAATAGTTAATTGTTTTATAATCTTTAGTGTGTGGTGATTTATGATTTCCTAGTTTGGTTGTGCTTATCCGTCTTTGATGCGTAGCTAACATCTAACATTGTTTGTTAATTTCTATTGAAATGATAATGAATACAGAGGTTTAGAACTTGCTATGCTAGCATAGGTTTATGTATGATTTGACATGCATAATTTGTGGGTAATTTAACCATCTTATTCACCCTATGTAATCACTATAGATAACTTGCCCTTCAACAGTTATGTTTTCAATCTTTATAGACATATAGGGACTAGCATAATTGGTGTCTATTCAACTTCTATCTTAATTGTGGATGTTTGATAGTTGGGTATACGTACAATGAAAGTTGGCATATACTAATTTCGTGTTATCTGATTAGTTGTCATCACCATCACACGCTAAGGTTAAATACATATACTTTGAATGAAGTATTTAATGAAGTTAGAATCCCATATTTATTCTCATATAAGTAATTCACTCATAATTATCTTAGTTAATGTTATTTAGTATAATCTCTTAGTTAAATGAAACTCAATTGTTATTTGTCATAGCATTGAAAGATAACCTTATATTGTTGCATAAGTGCATAATCTAAAATTAACTCGTAATTATCTTATACTACTTGTGATCGCCTATGCTTGCGTGTATTTTCGCGTTAGAATTACATCGAACAAGTTTTTCACTCGATATTAAATTTAGTTTATGTGCTTGTCATCAGTGGCTGTTAAAGTTCACTGACACAAATTATTTTCTTACAAGGTTTACTTTAGTCGTGTGTTTCAGGTACTCTTGTTTTTATTGCAATGGGAGAACCAGCAGCAAATACGAAAGCTTTGATGGATTATTCTCAACCAATGATTAATGACATTGTGTCTAGCATTGTCAGACCATCCATTGCTGCTAATACCTTTGAAATCAAGTCTAGCACGATTCAAATGATACAGAATTCAGTTCAGTTTGGGGGTTCTCCAATGGAAGATCCAAAAATGCACATCAGGGATTTTATAGAGATCTGCGACACCTTCAGGTTCAATGGTGTGCCTGAGGATGCGGTGAAACTGAGACTGTTCCCATTCTCTCAAAGGGACAAGGCTAAGAGCTGTTTACACTCTCTACAAGCTGGTTCAATTGCTACTTCGTAAGATCTTGCTCAAAAGTTTCTCACTAAATTCTTCCTTATGGCAAAAACAGCTGCAATCAAGAATGCTCTTACTCAGTTTGCGGAACAATCAGGGGAATCGCTAGGTGAAGCTTGGGAGCGGTATAAGGAGATGCTTAGGAAGTGTCCTCATCATGGAATGCCTGATTGGATGATCATCAATTGCTTCTATAACGGTTTGGGAGCGCAGTCCAGGCCCATGCTCGATGTAGCATCAGGTGGAGCCCTATAGGCTAAGAGCTGTAATGAAGCTTATGAGCTAATTGAACTGATGGCTTTTAATGAATATCAGTATCTGTTAGGTCACACACACACACACTGTAGAGGGGGTGAATATAGTGTATAGTACACTCAAATCGAACTTAAAGAACTTAAATAACAGAAAACAAACTTTATTGAAACAATAAACTCTGTTACAGTATGGAACTGTTACCTCTCAGTGATGAACAAATATCACGAGAGCTGCTAGGGTTATATAGAATAATAACTTCGATAATGATAACACTTCTAGTGTAAACCCTATGTCTGTGTTTATATACTACACAGTTACAAGATAATCACTAATTGATATGGAATATAATTCTGCTTCCTAAAATATATCAATCAGATATCTTCTATTCCAAGTATTCCATTCTTCACGGAATTCCTTCTTCATGCATATCTCTTCTTATGTTTATCTCGATCTTCTTTCCTTTAATCAGCTACTGTCCTTATCTGATTGTCCTTCAACACTTAAGTTCTGATATCTATCTTCTGATGATTATCTCCTGATAATATAAGTACTGATATCCTTAAGTCCTGACTTCCATTATAAGTACTGATCAACAGTTAAGTACTAATCTATCCTGTTCACACAAGATCTGAAAGCTAAACATAAAACATATTAGCCATGACATTATCAAATATATCTAACAATCTCCCCCAACTTGTAAATTAACAAAATATACAAGTTAAACAGATATTTGATGATGTCAAAAACATTAAGTACAAATGCATGAGAAATAGACTAGATAACTACAACTTACAGTCCTTAAAGTTTTACCAATTTCAACTTCTGATAACAACTTCAATCTGTATAAATATCAGAATTTAAGCAGTTGTAGATCTTCGACATGGCTTCATCATCTTCTGATCTCTCTGATGTCAGGAGTTGTTCTGAGATAGTTCTTCAACAAACATTTCTCAACATATCTTAGTTCATCAATCATTCTCCTTTTAACACCTTTAAGCTCTGCAGTATCTTCACCAGTTTGAAAAATTGCAGCTCTGAGATCATTAATCTTTGCTTTCCTTAACTCCTGATCTAGTCTTATGACATAAGCTTTGTCAGATTCAAGATTGAATTCAAGTCCCTTAATACCAAGATACGTTCTGATCTGTGCAGTATTAGGCTTCAAATCAACAATATCACCATTGTGATCTCTGTACTTTGGAACATATCTGCTGTCAGACTTAACAGAATAAAGCCTTTTCTGTCTCTGAATCTGTTCTTTTAAGTAGTTTACACCAGTCTCTGTTATTCTGTCATCCACTTGAAGTAAGAAAAGTACATGCTCCAATTCTTCAAAATACTTCAAAGGAATGTCATTTTGTCTTATATGATAAACCCTACCATCTGTCATGAAATACAACATGATGTATTCTTTCAAGTAGGTATGGTAAACCATCTGTACAGATTCCAGTTGATTCAATCTCTCAGGAGTTGCTCCAATACCTGGTTCACTCAAGGAAGTTGGATCATCGGTAGTGTTGTGTACTCTTCTTTCATCAGCACTTCCCAATCCAGTTTTATCTCTAGCTTCCTTTCCAGTAACTACTCTTGCTTCAAAACCACTTGGTGTAGTCTTCACAGATTGAGTCTATTTTGCTTTAGTGAATCCTGGTAGGAGTGTTTTAGATCTGTTTTCTGATATCAAGTTAACTTAAGCACTGTCAGAGGTTACTTGCTTCTTCTGAATATCAGAACTTACAATTTCTTGACTCTGAACAACTTGAGCCATGTCAGAGGTTGTTTTAAGAACTTTTCTTGAAGTCAGAGCAAGATCATCTTTTCCATCTGTAATTTCTTCTTCCTCAGGAGGTACATAAGGCTTGATAGGTTCACCAACCTTTTCTTTACCCTTGGATCTTGGATCTATCTGTGGTTGTGATCTAGCCAAAATTTCTTCAGTATGTATCCTTTCTTTGATCACAATGCCTTTAGGTTTTGGAAGTAACTTTTTACCAAAAGCTTCAGATTTAGATGTGACTTTCTCTGATTTAAGTCTGGCTTCTTCTTCCTTTAAACTTTCCAAGTCCATCCCTGGATTTTCTTGAAGAAATAACTGTCTTGACATTTCCTCATCAAGATCTAGAAGTTCATCAGAACTTATCCTTTTACCAGCAGCAGAACTTATTCTTTTCCCAGTATCAGAACTTGTTCTGTGACTAGCTTGTCTTGATGTAAACCTTCTACCTTGACTATGACCTCTACCCATTCCAGAGTTTCCTTGGTCATCTTTTCCATCATCCTTTCCTTGCAGTGTCTTGTTGGTTTTGCATTTGGACTAATTACCTTCTCCCCCTTTTTGGCATCAGCAGGTAATAAAAGAGAGATAAGTAGTTCCACTGAGGTCTGGATTTCAGTAAGTTGCGATTGCTGAGAAGCTTGATTTGTCAGAATTTGATCAATCTGAGCTTGTTGCTTCTCTTGAGTTTTCTCAATATAAGCAACCCTGTCAATGGTAGGTTGGAAGAACTTTTTCTTATCAATTTTCCAAACTTGTTCCTGTTTGATAAAGTTCTCCTGAATCTTGTGTAGCTCTGCATGAGTGTTGGAATGAAGACCTTGTAGATGTTTAGTACTCAATGCAGTGACTCTAAGCTGGGTTTTAAAATCATCAGAATGTAACATTTCATCAGCTTTAGTCAAGTGCTCAGCAAGATGTAAAGCATTTGGAACACATGAAACTGAGTTCCATTCCTTAGTCCACTCCTGACCTGCAGGAGTTTCACTCCAAGGTACTGGTGCATCCCTGATAACAAACTCCTTTAACAGTTCAGACTTAGGAATAGTCAGTGGAGGAGTATGTCCTGAAGGACCTGCTTCATCAGCATCTACAGTTGTAGCAGCCTCACCAGTATCTCCAACATTTGCAGCATCAGAACTTAGAGAATCAGTATCTTCTGATAAGACAACAGTGTGAGTAGCAATTGAGGCTTCAGCATCCTCTAATTGCTGATCTGATACTAAGTTCTGATCAACAGCCATATCCTGATGCTCACCTAAAATCTAATCATCAGCATCTTGATGCAGAGAAGGTGTTGGTGATAACTCAGGAGTTTGAACAGCATCAGTAACAGGTGTTGTGGAAGGATTATTTGATGTTGGAGCTTCTAAGAAAAGTATTTCAGGCACAACCAGGTTCTGAATATCAATTTCAGCACTTGTTCCTGGATCAACAAGAGACACAGAAGGTGAATTAGCCTTGTCAGATACAGCTTCCTGAGATGGAGTTGATGGAGAAGAAGTGACTGGAGCAAATTCCTTATCTTGTGAGATCAGAGATTCCCGATCCCCTTCCTTAGCTGCTTCCTCCTCATCATCTGAAACTGGCCTTTGTGCCCTCTGTTTCTTGTACTTCTTTGTTGATTTGGATTCCTTGGGAGTTGCAGGAACTGTCATACGTCTAAGCCTCTTGAGAAGCCTAGAACCCCCAATTGCAGAATCCTTCTGAGAAGTTGCCTTCTCAGCTTCATCTACCACAGGTTCTGAAGAAGGAATCTGATCCTCAGAATCTGATTCATCTCTCAAAGTAATTCTCCTCCTCTTTTGAGGTGTTTGAGGAACAGTCTTTGTTCTCTTTGGCTTAGAGGATGTAGGCTTCACAGTAGGTGCTGAAGAAGAAGGTTGAGCAGTCTGTGAAGTGGAGAGATAGGATTTGAGATAAATTCTGAGGGTAGGTTGAGTAGAATGAGAGGTAGGTACTGAGGTTGATGGATTTTGGGTGGTTGGAGGTGGTTGAACATCAGAGTAAACAGATCTATAGGTATCAGGATCAGCATTTACCAGGATCTATTTTACAGACGTAGGAATCTGTAATGGTCTAACCATTTTCTTCTTAGTATCAGCATTTACCAGATCATTAAAGTACCTTTTTGCAACCTTAAAAGGTGGGGTTTGGGTGCTGACTAACTGAGGTTCATCAGTACAATAAGTGTAAATAAGTTGACAGAATCTAGCAAAATAAACAACATCTCGATCCTCTGTCATCCTATCCCCAATAAAACCAATTAAAGCAGTTGCAAAATCAAAATAAGTTTGATTGATAATTGCATACCCGATGTGCTGACTCATAATGGGAATAGCATCAAAATTCGAACATTTATTTCCAAAAGCTTTGGTGATGCAATCAAAGAAGAAACTCCATTCTCTTCTGATATTAGCCCGTTTCAACTGTCCAAGTTTCGTCAGACTCTTTTCATATCCCAATGCAGCCATAAACTCCCTAAGGGCTGAGTCCTCTGAAACTGAGAAAGTACAATCCTCTGGAAGATGTAAAGCCCTGCGTAATGTACCAGGAGTGACTACAAAAGATGAATCACCCACTTGGAAGATAATACTGGGAGTTCCACGGTTACCACCATCATCAAAAATGCCAGTCCTCCAGAACCTCAGAACTTGTTGACTTGAAAATAATTCAGGCTGAGTTAAGGCGTACCCAACCTCACTATGTGCAAGAAGATCTTGCACAAAGTGCAATTCAGATGGAGCTTCAGCATGATCAAGAATTGCAGCATAGTTGTTTGGAACAAACTTAGCTCCATCAATGATTAAATCCTTTGGTGCCATGTGAAAAATTTAGAGTTAAGTATGCCTGATAGGTGTTTGATATAATATCTATATGAAAACAACGGAAATAGTAAAGTGAAGGAGAGTAAAAGTAAGAAGAGAGATAGAAGATGAAGAAATTAAAAAGATTAAAGAAATCTTCTCTCTGCTGTACTTATACAAAAAAAATATTACCGTTGGACACCTGTCAGACATGCAGTAATAACGGATAGTTACTGGGCTCGAGAAAACAGTAATCATGACTTACCCATTTGCCGAGTTTCAAGGAAAAACTGTTCCATTTATCAAGGGAAACAATTCAAATTTTAACCCGTTATCACTGATTAAATTATTTGGCACTGCAACATTAATATTCTGAAAATAAATCATGTAAAAATGACCGAGATAATGTCGATGAATAAGTGCTGACAGAGAATCATAACTTAACTAAAAGTACAATTTAAATGGTCATCAGAATATCAATCAGGATTTATCAACTCAAGATAAAATAACTCAGAGACACAATCTTGAAGTAAAAACAGTTTTCATTAATATATCAAGTCAATACATTTATGAAATGGAAATTACATCAATACTTATACAAGATTTTCCCTAAGCTTCTAATCCTAACATCAACAGCTTTAGTCCTGGCTAAGAAGCCTGACAAAGCTGAGGATGAAGAAGAACAGGAAGAAGACAAGATTAAGTCATCTTCCTCTTCCTATCTTCGACGAACAAGATGGCGAGTCGTATGATTCGCTCTTGCTGATGGATAGCTTCCCGCCTTTCCTCCTCCAGGCGCTCCAGATGGCGATGGTAATCCATCTCGAAGAATAGAAGGTGAGCCAGCACCTCCTGTGGGACAGAGTCCCAGATCTCCTCAGGAATGGCTGTTATATGCCACTCCTGCTGCCACTCGGCACAACTGAGCTCCATTGTGAAGGTTTGTGTGTTCAAAAACATGTTGTATCGAACCATTGTGTTTTTGACAGAAGAAGGAGGATAAGTGTGTGAGAAGAATGTGATGGAAAAACTGATATGAAGTGGTTGCTTATATAGGCAAGAGAATGCCAAGAGACGCAAAGATATTTAATGCTGACAGGTAGAATTAATTCTACCTCGTCTCCCTAGACTTTGAAAAAGAATAACAGTCATTGGAAAGAGGAATCATGGTCTAGACCGCACAAGACACAAGAAACAGTGGACTGTTCAAGTACAAAACCATTAATCCTAATCATAGTGACTATTAATCTTCCACTTCAACATATTTGAGTACAAACTGAGACTGTTATCAAATTTTATTCAAAGATAAGCCAAGTAAAGGATTAGACTGAGAAATCAGAACTTAGACCTATACCAGAACTAACAGTCATCAGAACATAATTTCTTAACTCGAAAAAGGAATGCCCATCTTAGTAAATCCTCATACAAGTTCTGAGTTATGGATGTTAGAACTTATCATCAGAACGTGTAACTTAGAACTTGTCCTCAGAATTTGTGCAATAAGGACACACTGACTGTTTATCGAAAATAACATAGACCACCCAGAAATTTTCATCATTCAGATGGAGTGATTAGTGTGTGCATTAAGCTAAAAAAAACAGACAAAGAGTAAAAGTCTGATTCACTTCAGTACATCTGAGAAATAAGGCATAACTAAAATTTTGCTAAAGATCTGTCATGTCCTGAAACCTACAGATTAATGAGTTCATGCTTGAGTCCACCTCAACGTTTTGTGCTCATTTTATGCATCTATGAAATTCTATTTTACAGTGGCTTCTCAGTGTAAGTGAGTCACGACTGTTATCAGAATTTATGCTATTATCAGAGTATTTCTCCAGTAATCATAGAGTGTGAAAAGTCACAAGAAATATTTTGCTTTTCTAATGCATATTTACTTATACCAGCAATGCACTTGGGTCGTCCCTTCCATATTTTTACTCTAGATCTCAAAGGAGTACCTGATTTTATTCTTTAATCTTTTTGCTTTTTCTTTTGATAAGTGAGGTTTATCAGCACTTAGTACATTCAGCCGTTTTACTAGTATCAGAACTTAACAGATGAGTAGCATTATTCTAATTTGTGACTTAGTAATAAGATATACAAAGTGAACTTAACTAAGCTCAGGTTATCAGAATTAGCTAGTGTCATAAGATTTCCACTGAAATAATTACTTCTTCCATGGAATCATTTGTTTATTGAAGACTACTAGGTCAGTATCTAGCACAGTTATCCTTATAGGATTGAATAATTACTGAAACAGACATATCACTTATCAGAGTTTAGAAACATATATCAGACAACAGTCAGTAATTAAAGACATGTATCAATTAAGCACATAATATACACTGAGATTAATTCTGTACATACTGAGCATAAAGTCCGATAACACAGAACAAGACTAAGCAGATTTAGAGAAAGAACCTGAAACCATTCCAAGTTCATTTACCAATCTTGTAAAAGTAGCTTAACACAGTGGTTTTGTGAAGATATCTGCTAGGTTGTTGATCGGTGGGAAGAAAATGCAATTCCACTGTACCTTCATCCACATGTTCTCTGATGAAGTGGTACCTGATGCTGATGTGCCTTTGTAATAGAGTGTTGACTGGATTACCTGTCATAGCAATAGCACTTTGATTATCACAGTAATATAGGGATTTTGAAATATGTTAACCCATAATCCGTAACTGATTCTTCATCCAAAGAATCTGTGCATAACAGCTTCCTGCAGCAATATACTCTGCTTCTGCAGTTGATGTGGAAATTGACTTTTGTTTTCTTGCTGTACCAAGAAACCAATCTGCGTCCAAGAAATTGGCAGCTTCCACTTGTGCTTTTCCTGTCAATTTGCAACCTGCAAAATCTGCATCTGAGTAACCTATTAGTTTAACATCTGATTCTCTAGGATACCATAATCCCCGAGCAGCTGTTCCTTTAAGATACTTAAAGATTTCTTTTTACAGCTGTTAATTGAGGTTCTCTTGGATCTGCTTGAAATCTTGCACAAGACAGGTAGCATACATGATATCAGGTCTCTAGCAGTTAGATAGAGTAGAGAGCCAATCATACCTCTGTAGTCAGTAATATCTACTGATTTACCGGGTATCCTTATCCAGTTTGTTGCAGTGGCCATTGGAGTGGATGCACTTGAACAATCTTGCATTCCAAATTTCTTTAGCAAGTTTTCTCGTGTACTTGGTTTGACAAATAAAAGTGCCTTCTCATTCTGCTTGACTTGAAGGCCCAGAAATAGCTAAGTTCCCCCATCATACTCATCTGATATCTTGACTGCATTAGTTTGGCAAACTTCTTGCAAAGTTGTCATTTGTAGATCCAAAAATGATATCATCAACATAAATCTGGACCAGAAGTAAGTCCTTTCCATGGTTGAGGTAGAACAGTGTTTTGTCTATTGTCCCTCTGTTGAATCCACTTTCCAGAAGAAACTGAGCTAAAGTCTCATACCATGCTCTAGGAGCTTGCTTAAGTCTATAAAGTGCTTTATCAAGCCTGTAGACATAATCTGGATGTTTGGTAATCTACAAACCTGGAGGTTGGTTCAACATATTACCTCTTCCTCTAATTCTCCATTGAGAAAAGCACTTTTCACATCCATTTGAAGACAGTAAACTTTTTTGTGAGCAACATAAGCCAAAAATATCCTTATGGCTTCTAACCTAGCAACTGGTGCAAATGTTTCATCATAATCAATTTCCCTCCTGTTGAGAATATCCTTTTGCAACCAGCCTTGCCTAATTCCTTGTAATAATGCCATCACTGTCAGTTTTGTTTCTGAATACCACTTTGTACCAACAACAGATCTATTCTTTGGTCTTGGCACTAGGGTCCAGACTTGTGTTCTTTCAAATTCATTCAACTCTTCCGCATTGCTTGCACCTAATCAGCATCTTGAAGAGCTTCTTCTACTTTCTTTGGCTCAGTCTGAGAGAGAAAAGAATTGTATAGACACTCATTTGAAGTACCTTGTTCTAGTTCTGACCCTGCATCAGGATTTCCAATTATCAAATCAGGTGTATGTGATTTGTCCACTTCCTTGCAGATGGAATGTTTTCCTCTAGAACTGGATGCTCCCCCATGATCCCATTGCTATCTCATTTCATTTTCTGATGCTCCCCCTGAAACTATGCTCTCTGAGTTGGATTCTTCAGTATTTAGATTTTCAGCACTATCAGAACTTGGCTTATCAGAAACTTGACGAATCAGAACTTGAAGAGCCAGATGCATGTTCTGATGTTTCTTGAGATTGTGGTAGGATCTTGAGTATGCTCCCCCTGCTAGGTGCATCTTCCTTTAACGTAGTCACCACGTTTCAATAACATCAGAGTTTAATTCGTCAGAGTTGTAGTATCAGGACTTAGACTGTCAGGATTTTCAGTATCAGAATATGAGTCTTCATTTTCAAATCTCAGCTGATCATGGTCAACGAAATCTTTAAGACCAGTGATCTCTTGTCATCAAAAGAGACATTGATAGATTCCATGGACCACTTTTGTTCTCAAATTATAGACTCTGAAGGCTTTTGTGAAAGTGGATACCCAAAAAGATTCCTTCATCAGCTTTAGATCAAACTTTGATAGCTGTTCAGGATGAGTCTTGAGAACAAAACACCTTGCATCCAAATACATGAAAATATTTTCAGATTTGGCTTCTTTTTCTTCACCATCTCATATGGTGTTTTTTCCATGCTTGTTAATGAGTGTTGCATTTTGAGTAAACAAGCAGTCTGCACAGCTTCAACCCAGAAATAGGTTGGAAGCTTTGCTTCTTCAAGCATTGTACGTTGCAGCTTCAATGAGAGTTCTATTCTTCCTTTCAACAACTCCATTTTGCTGTGGAGTTCCAGGAGCAGAAAATTCCTGCTTTATTCCATGGCTTTTGCAGAACTCTTCCATTATCAAATTCTTGAACTCAGTGCCATTATCACTCCTTAAAATTTTCACAGAATCTTTGACCATTTTATCCAGCTGTTGGACATGATCAATCAAGATAGATGCAGTTTCACTTTTTGTGTGCAAGAAATACACCCATGTGTATCTGGTGAACTCCTCCACTATGACCAAGCATACTTCTTCTTTGCAATAGGACATGACATTTACTGGACCAAATAGATCAACATGTATAAGATGATAAGGCTCAAGAATTGATGATTCAGTCTTGCTCTTGAATGAAGATTTTCTTTGTTTGGCTTTCTGACAGAATCACAAAGCCCATCAGGAGCAAATATTGTTTTGGCAATCCTCTCACAAGATCTTTCTTGACCAGTTCATTTATATTGTTGAAATTTAAATGAGAGAGTTTCTTATGCCAATTCCAGCTTTCTTCAATTGATGCTCTACTTCACAGGACAGATTGCAGAGCCATCAGACTGTTGAAAGCTTAGCTTCCATAAATGTTACCACGTCTATATCCTTCAGAACAACTTTGCCTTTAGATTTACTCACAATTTCACAGTGTTCTTCAAAGAAATCAACATGATAACCTCTGTCACAGATTTGACTTATACTCAGAGGTTGTGTTTAAGTCCTGAGACCAGAGCTACTTCTTTAATGATGACATTCCCAAGATTGATATTGCCATATCCCAATGTTTTTCCAATGTTGCCATCTCCATAAGAAACACTTGGGCCAGCTTTCTCCACAAAGTCTGATAGCAGGGCCTTATTTCCAGTCATATGACCTGAACATCCACTGTCCAGAACTAGAATATTTTTCCTGTTGCCCTGCAATCATAAAGACCACTAATTATTAGTTTTAAGGACCCAGACTTGCTTGGATCCTTTGGCCTTATTAAGTTTGTTAACATTTGCAGCGGATTTAGCATCAGAGTTTATGTTAACATTTTTCTTATCAGAATTTACATTATCAGACTTTGAATCAGAATTTATACTAGAAGGAACAATGGAAACTTTCTTCAAAGAAGGTTTTATTTGATAATAATCATAGTACAAACTATGATATTCCTTACAAGTATAAATGGAATGCCATAAACTACCACAATGAAAACAAGGATTTTGTGGTTTGTATCTAACTGACTGACTCTTAACTCCTGATTTTGAAGGTAAGGAGTTAATATTCTTATTTTTCCTGCAAAAAGAAGCCAGATGGTTAGAACTTCCACAGTTATGACATGTTTTCCTAGGAGCATCAGGAACAGGTTTATAATCATTGCTTTTATTCACACCTTCCTTTCCATTCCTATTTTTCCTAGGTGATTTTACCTTGTTTGCATTCTTGACATCTTTCAGCTTATGCTTAAGCTGCTTCTTTGTCATTAAGCCTATGTTTACTTCAGCTGTCTTTTCCTGTTTTAGTTTGTCAGAAGTTAATTCCTCTTTAACTTCTGATTTCTCATTATCAGACTTTACAGTTACAAACTTAACAGGTTTTAACTTTGGCTTTTGCTTAACAACAGGCTTAATTTCTTCAGTTCCTTTATCATTCTTATTTTCTCCATAACCTAAGCCCTCTTTCCAATTTTCACTACTTAGCAAATTTTGAGTTGTTCTGCCAGAGTTAGTCCAAGTCCTGATTATCTCTCTTTCCTTTTCTAACTCAGTTTTTAGAGATTCATTCATTTTTAGCACTTCATCCCTAACATAAAAAGCATCATCTCTATCCTTCTGAGTTTGATGGAATATACTAACTCTTTTTCTAAGAAATCATTTCTTTTCTTAAAACAAGATTTTCAGAAGTTAATCTTTCACATGTTAAGTTTGATCTCTATAACTAACAAACATGGTTTTAAGATATCTTCTCAACTCATTAATATCATCAGTATGAAAAGCATAAGTAGTCTGAGGTACCTTTGTTTCAGCAGCTTCAGAACTGCTCTCAGCACTTTCTTTATCAGCATTTGCCATCAATGCATAGTTCTCCTCACTTTCAGAGTCTGAAGTGTCTGTCCAGCTTTTCTGCTTTGTGACAAGAGCCTTGCCTCTGTCACCCTTTACCTTCTTGCAGTCAGGAGATATGTGGCCTTTCTCACCACAGTTATAGCATTTAACATTGGTGTAATCTCCTCTGTCAGACTTTCCTCCTCTGCCTTCAGATCTTCTGAAATTCTTCTTATCAGAACTTATGCTTTTCCTGGAAAACTTCTTTCCCTTCCTGAACTTCCTGTATGCAATCTTTGTGATTCCTTTCACCATAAGAGCACACAGCTTCATCATCTCCTCATCAGCATCAGTCTCAGGCAAGCTTTCAGAATCTGAGTCATCATCACTCTCAGAACTTGATGACTCAGTATCAGACTTTATGAAAAGAGCTTTACCCTTGTCTTTCTTTGAGGAAGCTGCTTTGGGGAATTCTTCTTCAGCCTTAAGAGCAACTGTCCTTGACTTTCCTCCTTTCCTCTTGCTTCTTTGTTCCATCTCCAGCTCGAGTGTCTTGAGCATTCCATAGATTTCGTCAAGAGTTGTTTCATCAAGATTGTAGTTGTCTCTTATTGTCGTTGCCTTCAAATCCCAGCATTCAGGAAGAGCTAACAGGAACTTAAGGTTTGAATCTTCAAGATCATACTCTTTATCAACCAATGACAAATCATTCAAAAGTTTGACAAATCTATCATATAAATCATTCAATGACTCATTAGTCTTTGAGTCAAAGTGTTCATACTCTTGAGTGAGTATTGTCTTCCTGTTCTTCTTAATTGTGTCAGTTCCCTGACACTTGTTTCCAGAGCATCCCATATCTCCTTAGCAGTCTTGCAGTTGATTACCCTGTTTGACATTACATTATCAATGGCACTATGCAGTAAGTGTCGTACCTTAGCATCCTTAGCAATTGATGCTATGTCCTCAGCAGTATAATCACTCTTCTCCTTTGGTACGGTCATTGCTGCTTCACCTGCAACTGCAACAGCGAGTTTGGTTGGTTTGTGAGGACCTTCCTTGATTCTATCAGGTATTCTGGATCTGTTGCTTCCAGGAACATGGTCATCCTTACCTTCCATATGGGATATTCAGATGGTCTCAGTATGGGGACTCTGATGGTCTCATACCGACTCTGAATTTGTGTCTTTGGTGGTTCCTCAGTTTGGTAGGCTTAGTTGGAGTTTCTGTGTCCGACATGATTGTGTTTGGATCTTTAACTGTATGTATGTTAACAGATAGGCTCTGATACCAATTGTTAGGTCACACACACACTGTAGAGGGGGTGAATACAGTGTATAGTACACTCAAATCGAACTTAAGAACTTAAGTAACAGAAAACAAACTTTATTGAAACAATAAACTCTGTTACAGTATGGAACTGTTACCTCTCAGTGATGAACAAATATCACGAGAGCTGCTAGGGTTATATAGAATAATCTTCGATAATGATAACACTTATAGTGTAAACCCTATGCTGTGTTTATATACTACACAGTTACAAGATAATCGCTAATTGATATGGAATATAATTCTGCTTCCTAAAATATATCAATCAGATATCTTCTTTCCAAGTATTCCATTCTTCACGGAATTCCTTCTTCATGCATATCTCTTCTTATGTTTATCTCGATCTTCTTTCCTTTAATCAGCTACTGTCCTTATCTGATTGTCCTTCAGCACTTAAGTTCTGATATCTATCTTCTGATGATTATCTCCTGATAATATAAGTACTGATATCCTTAAGTCCTGACTTCCAGTATAAGTACTGATCAACAGTTAAGTACTGATTTATCCTGTTCACGTAAGATCTGAAAGCTAAACATAAAACATATTAGCCATGACATTATCAAATATCTAACAGGTTATCTTGGGATTACTTTGATAGGTTGATTATGAACAAAACTTATATGGGTTAGAATTTTTATGGAACCCTAGTATGTGATTGTTGGTGTTTTGATAAGAAGTACTGTATGCAGTTGCAGTTTATTCGTCCAAGTGGATATCATGACACACATTTGCTATTTTCTGATCAACGCTAGTAAATTAACAAGTTTATTATAATGCTGAGAGGGTTTTAGTTAATAGACATAAAACTTGAATGGTGCATCCTCATATCTTTTAAGTATAATATTATTATATAGACATATATTGTGACCATGCATAACTTTGTGAATTGGTGTTTAAATAAATTATGAAGAGTAAATTAGCATACACATATGTTAGTTTATTTTATAATAATCATACTATAGTAATTCCAAGACAAACCTACGGCGTTTGAATTCTAGCTAGTGAACTGTGATCTTGTTGTAGTATTACACTGCTTTATTGCCGACATGAACATATTAGAGAAAAGTAATATCCAGACTCATCTTTCCGTATCTGATACTCATCTGCTCTCTTTTCTAGTATAATATTAGTTAGTTAATTTAGTTTTTAATTAATTAGTTTAGTTAGAAAGTTCAGAACTCATTTTTGTGTTCTATAACTGAATTGTTAGATATTAATTATGATTGATACAAACATACAGTCCCTTAGGAACAATATCCGGTATTTACTAATGTATTACTTCCTGCGATTATGTACACTTGCACAACAGTATTTTACTGAACAAATTTTTTGCGTTGTCGGGGACTGTTATAGTATTTATTGTAATATTAATTATCTTGCAGTTTGATTTGTTTATGCTAAAGTGACTAACTCTTATTGTTTATCAGGTTCAACAACATAGAGTTATGTATTCTCCAATTGCGATGGATATGATGTATGATGAAGAGTGTGCTGCTCGAGATCGCGAAATTCTATCCTTGAAGGAAATAATAACTTCAATGTACGAGATGGTTAAGGATTTATGGACTGGAACAAATCAACCTATCTGGCAACAAGTAATTCCACCACGGAGCCAAGCTGGTAATGTTTTGTGTGTTTATTGTTGTGGTGCCCATACATATTACTATTGTCCTTCTAATCCAAATTCAATTTGTTTTGATGTCAATCAGCCCTTAGCGCAACCTCCTAATTATTCATGGATCAATCAAGGAGATTATCTTAGAAATTCACCTAAAGATTCTGTTTATTCATGTTTTCAACAATCTCATCAACAAGAGCTTGACAATGAGAAAGAGTACTCGAAACCCATGTTAGTTAAAAGCAAAAAAGAGGTGGAGGTCTCCAAGATGACATCGAATCTTGAATGATGTGTACATGAATCTTTCGCAAACTATATTGATGATGTTCTAGTTTCTCTGATAAATTAGAGCATATCTCATATGAAGATCCGTTGGAGCAGCACATGAATATTCTCAATACTGAATATGAGAATAGGAAAGAGGAGGAACATGTAATCTTGGTGGAGGTTGATTCACAAAATACATAAAAGTGCATTATTTTGAACCATTGAAAGAGCGATCTACAGAATTCAACCCTCCTGAAGAATCTATTAAAGAACCACCTGATTTGGAATTAAAGATGTTTTCTCATTCTGAGGAGGTTTATTGGAGCTCATCTCCGAATTTGTCCATCATCATTTTATCAGATTTACCTCTTGATAAAGAAGAATTATTTTTAGAGGTTCTACAAACGCGCAAGTCAAGTAGTGGATTGATGATCTCAATTATTTGAAATATTATCTATTCTTCCGGAGTGCAAATATGGCGTGAGGACAGTATCACAAGCACTTTTGATGAGAGTAGGAAACTGAATCTTATTGTCAAAGATGTAGATCCGAAAAAGATAATTAAATGGTCATTAGGAGATGCGGTGCAGAATTTTACACTATAATGTAAAATTTTCAAGTAAAAAGATTGGTTCCATGTCTAGCCAAATATAATTTAAAAAAGCTCTTCTTGAGAGGCAATCCAAGACTATATTATTAGTTAGATTTTTTATTTATTTCTATTCCTACAAGTTTTCTTGATGTGTTTGGTTGAAGTGGTAGCTACAGGTGCTGAAAAAGAAAAATTCGCTGGAAATTTTTTGTTGAGTAGGATGCCTTATTTTTGCATTTCCCAGTTCAGTCAACGGTCGGATCGTCCTGAATTTTGGAGAGCATCTTCCTTACTCTAATATCTAAGTTTGAATGGAGATGAATGATTTGGAGGTCTAAGATGAATTATTAATGTCAAAACATAAATTTTCAAGGGCTTGGCCATTTTTTCAAGGCCTTGAACTCTCTCTTTGAAAACTTTCAAGGGATTGGATCATGATAACTTTTGGCACATATTGGGCAGAATTTTTCAAGGGCTTGAACTTTTTTTTCAAGGCCAACTCTCTATTTAAAAAAAAAATCTAGATCGTGGATCTTAAGTAATATAGCATAGGGATCAAGTGGCACATCATGTAACTTCATAAGGGAGTACTTTTTACTTTATATATGCATATATTATATTTTTCATTGAAGAAAATAAACCACTTAAGTGTGGGGATGAGTTTTTAATGATGAAAAAGTTCAATTTAAACAAAAAAGTTAGAAAATTTTAAAAATATGTCTGCCTTGTCAATATAGCATCTTAATGTGGATAAGTACACACAATGTAGACTTATTTTGTGTGTGTTTATGCAAGTCTCTTTGGCGTAAAACACCTTATGCATGATGATATCGTGTACATGTTTGTGAAAAAATGAATATACGTTATTGTCAAATTGACGAGTATAGAATGCTATTACCATGTCT